>NC_089847.1:71256242-71478742 GCF_035609145.1 Eleutherodactylus coqui
CTCTGGCGGGATGACGGCGCTGATGTAACAGAGACAGCAGATCCAGGAAACAATTTTGCGCCAGCCTGCTGTAACGCTTAGCTGCGTATTAATTAGGACTACAACCCCCAGCAGATAGATACTGTATGCAGCGCACAATATTATGTATATTGTTTCCCTCTGGCGGGATGACGGCGCTGATGTAACAGAGACAGCAGATCCAGGAAACAATTTTGCGCCAGCCTGCTGTAACGCTTAGCTGCGTATTAATTAGGACTACTACCCCCAGCAGATAGATACTGTAGGCAGCGTATAATATTATGTATACTGTTTCCCTCTGGCGGGATGACAGCGCTGATGTAACAGAGACAGCAGATCCAGGAAACAATTTTGCGCCAGCCTGCTGTAACGCTTAGCTGCGTATTAATAAGGACTACTACCCCCAGCAGATAAATACTGTAGGCAGCATATAATAGTATGTATACTGTTTCCCTCTGGCGGGATGACGGCGCTGATGTAACAGAGGCGGCAGATCCAGGAAACAATTTTGCGCAAGCCTGCTGTAACGCTTAGCTGCATATTAATTAGGACTACTACCCCCAGCAGATAGATGCTTTATGCAGCGTATAATATTATGTATACTGTTTCCCTCTGGCGGTATGACGGCGCTGATGTAACAGAGACAGCAGATCCAGGAAACAATTTTTTCGCAAGCCTGCGGTAACGCTTAGCTGCGTAATAATTAGGACTACTACCCCTAGCAGATAGATACTGTAGGCAGCGTATAATATTATGTATACTGTTTCCCTCTGGCGGGATGTCGGCGCTGATGTAACAGAGACAGCAGATCCAGGAAACAATTTTGCGGAAGCCTGCGGTAACGCTTGGCTGCGTAATAATTAGGACTACTACCCCTAGCAGATAGATACTGTAGGCAGCGTATAATATTATGTATACTGTTTCCCTCTGGCGGGATGACGGCGCTGATGTAACACAGACAGCAGATCCAGGAAACAATTTTGCGCCAGCCTGCTGTAACGCTTAGCTGCGTATTAATTAGGACTACTACCCCCAGCAGAGAGATACTGTAGGCAGCGTACAATATTATGTATACTGTTTCCCTCTGGCGGGATGACGTCGCTGATGTAACAGAGACAGCAGATCCAGGAAACAATTTTGCGCCAGCCTGCTGTAACGCTTAGCTGCGTATTAATTAGGACTACTACCCCCAGCAGATAGATACTGTAGGCAGCGTATAATATTATGTATACTGTTTCCCTCTGGAGGGATGACAGCGCTGATGTAACAGAGACAGCAGATCCAGGAAACCATTTTGCGCCAGCCTGCTGTAACGCTTAGATGCGTATTAATTAGGACTACTACCCCCAGCAGATAGATATTGTAGGCAGCGTATAATATTATGTATACTGTTTCCCTCTGGCGGGATGACGGCACTGATGTAACAGAGACAGCAGATCCAGGAAACAATTTTGCGCAAGCCTGCTGTAACGCTTAGCTGCGTAATAATTAGGACTACTACCCCCAGCAGAGAGATACTGTAGGCAGCATATAATATTATGTATACTGTTTCCCTCTGGCGGGATGACGGCGCTGATGTAACAGAGACAGCAGATCCAGGAAACAATTTTGCGCAAGGCTGCTGTAACGCTTAGCTGTGTATTCATTAGGACTACTACCCCCAGCAGATAGATACTGTAGGCAGCGTATAATATTATGTATACTGTTTCCCTCTGGCGGGATGACGGCGCTGATGTAACAGAGACAGCAGATCCAGGAAACAATTTTGCGCAAGCCTGCTGTAACGCTTAGCTGCGTATTAATTAGTACTACTACTCCCAGCAGATAGATACTGTAGGCAGCGTATAATATTATGTATGCTGTTTCCCTCTGGCGGGATGACGGCGCTGATGTAACAGACAGCAGATCCAGGAAACAATTTTGCGCCAGCCTGCTGTAACGATTAGCTGTGTATTAATTAGGACTACTACCCCCAGCAGATAGATACTGTAGGCAGCGTACAATATTATGTATACTGTTTCCCTCTGGCGGGATGACAGCGCTGATGTAACAGAGACAGCAGATCCAGGAAACAATTTTGCGCCAGCCTGCTCTAACGCTTAGCTGCGTATTAATAAGGACTACTACCCCCAGCAGATAGATACTGCAGGCAGCATATAATAGTATGTATACTGTTTCCCTCTGGCGGGATGACGGCGCTGATGTAACAGAGACAGCAGATCCAGGAAACAATTTTGCGCCAGCCTGCTGTAACGCTTAGCTGCATATTAATTAGGACTACTACCCCCAGCAGATAGATACTTTAGGCAGCGTATAATATTATGTATACTGTTTCCCTCTGGCGGGATGACGGCGCTGATGTAACAGAGACAGCAGATCCAGGAAACAATTTTGTGCAAGCCTGCTGTAACCCCTAGCTGCGTATTAATTAGGACTACTACCCCCAGCAGATAGATACTGTAGGCAGCGTATAATATTATATATACTGTTTCCCTCTGGCGGGATGACGGCGCTGATGTAACAGTGACAGCAGATCCAGGAAACAATTTTGCGCAAGCCTGCTGTAACCCCTAGCTGCGTATTAATTAGGACTACTACCCCCAGCAGATAGATACTGTAGGCAGCGTATAATAATATGTATACTGTTTCCCTCTGGCGGGATGACGGCACTGATGTAACAGAGACAGCAGATCCAGGAAACAATTTTGCGCAAGCCTGCTGTAACGCTTAGCTGCGTATTAATTAGGACTACTACCCCCAGCAGAGAGATACTGTAGGCAGCATATAATATTATGTATACTGTTTCCCTCTGGCGGGATGACGGCGCTGATGTAACAGAGACAGCAGATCCAGGAAACAATTTTGCGCAAGCCTGCTGTAACGCTTAGCTGCGTATTAATTAGGACTACTACCCCAGCAGATAGATACTGTAGGCAGCGTATAATATTATGTATACTGTTTCACTCTGGCGGGATGACGGCGCTGATGTAACAGAGACAGCAGATCCAGGAAACAATTTTGCGCAAGCCTGCTGTAACGCTTAGCTGCGTATTAATTAGTACTACTACTCCCAGCAGATAGATACTGTAGGCAGCGTATAATATTATGTATGCTGTTTCCCTCTGGCGGGATGACGGCGCTGATGTAACAGAGACAGCAGATCCAGGAAATAATTTTGCGCCAGCCTGCTGTAACGCTTAGCTGCGTATTAATTAGGACTACTACCCCCAGCAGATAGATACTGTAGGCAGCGTATAATATTATGTATACTGTTTCCCTCTGGCGGGATGACAGCGCTGATGTAACAGAGACAGCAGATCCAGGAAACAATTTTGCGCCAGCCTGCTGTAACGCTTAGCTGCGTATTAATAAGGACTACTACCCCCAGCAGATAAATACTGTAGGCAGCGTATAATAGTATGTATACTGTTTCCCTCTGGCGGGATGACGGCGCTGATGTAACAGAGGCGGCAGATCCAGGAAACAATTTTGCGCAAGCCTGCTGTAACGCTTAGCTGCATATTAATTAGGACTACTACCCCCGGCAGATAGATGCTTTATGCAGCGTATAATATTATGTATACTGTTTCCCTCTGGCGGGATGACGGCGCTGATGTAACAGAGACAGCAGATCCAGGAAACAATTTTTTCGCAAGCCTGCGGTAACGCTTAGCTGCGTAATAATTAGGACTACTACCCCTAGCAGATAGATACTGTAGGCAGCGTATAATATTATGTATACTGTTTCCCTCTGGCGGGATGTCGGCGCTGATGTAACAGAGACAGCAGATCCAGGAAACAATTTTGCGGAAGCCTGCGGTAACGCTTAGCTGCGTAATAATTAGGACTACTACCCCTAGCAGATAGATACTGTAGGCAGCGTATAATATTATGTATACTGTTTCCCTCTGGCGGGATGACGGCGCTGATGTAACACAGACAGCAGATCCAGGAAACAATTTTGCGCCAGCCTGCTTTAACGCTTAGCTGCGTATTAATTAGGACTACTACCCTCAGCAGAGAGATACTGTAGGCAGCGTACAATATTATGTATACTGTTTCCCTCTGGCGGGATGACGTCGCTGATGTAACAGAGACAGCAGATCCAGGAAACAATTTTGCGCAAGGCTGCTGTAACGCTTAGCTGCGTATTCATTAGGACTACTACCCCCAGCAGATAGATACTGTAGGCAGCGTATAATATTATGTATACTGTTTCCCTCTGGACGGATGACGGCGCTGATGTAACAGAGACAGCAGATCCAGGAAACAATTTTGCGCAAGCCTGCTGTAACGCTTAGCTGCGTATTAATTAGTACTACTACTCCCAGCAGATAGATACTGTAGGCAGCGTATAATATTATGTATACTGTTTCCCTCTAGCGGGATGACGGCGCTGATGTAACAGACAGCAGATCCAGGAAACAATTTTGCGCCAGCCTGCTGTAACGCTTAGCTGCGTATTAATTAGGACTACTACCCCCAGCAGATAGATACTGTAGGCAGTATATAATATTATCTATACTGTTTCCCTCTGGCGGGATGACGGCGCTGATGTAACAGAGACAGCAGATCCAGGAAACAATTTTGCGCAAGCCTGCGGTAACGCTTAGCTGCGTAATAATTAGGACTACTACCCATAGCAGATAGATACTGTAGGCAGCGTATAATATTATGTATACTGTTTCCCTCTGGCAGGATGACGGCGCTGATGTAACAGAGACAGCAGATCCAGGAAACAATTTTGCGCCAGCCTGCTGTAACGCTTAGCTGCGTATTAATTAGTACTACTACCCCCAGCAGATAGATACTTTAGGCAGCGTATAATATTATGTATACTGTTTCCCTCTGGCGGGATGACGGCGCTGATGTAACAGAGACAGCAGATCCAGGAAACAATTTTGCGCAAGCCTGCTGTAACCCCTAGCTGCGTATTAATTAGGACTACTACCCCCAGCAGATAGATACTGTAGGCAGCGTATAATATTATATATACTGTTTCCCTCTGGCGGGATGACGGCGCTGATGTAACAGTGACAGCAGATCCAGGAAACAATTTTGCGCAAGCCTGCTGTAATTCTTAGCTGCGTATTAATTAGGACTACTACCCCCAGCAGATAGATACTGTAGGCAGCCTATAATAATATGTATACTGTTTCCCTCTGGCGGGATGACGGCACTGATGTAACAGAGACATCAGATCCAGGAAACAATTTTGCGCAAGCCTGCTGTAACGCTTAGCTGCGTATTAATTAGTACTACTACTCCCAGCAGATAGATACTGTAGGCAGCGTATAATATTATGTATGCTGTTTCCCTCTGGCGGGATGACGGCGCTGATGTAACAGAGACAGCAGATCCAGGAAACAATTTTGCGCCAGCCTGCTGTAACGCTTAGCTGCGTATTAATTAGGACTACAACCCCCAGCAGATAGATACTGTAGGCAGCGTACAATATTATGTATACTGTTTCCCTCTGGCGGGATGACGGCGCTGATGTAACAGAGACAGCAGATCCCGGAAACAATTTTGCGCCAGCCTGCTGTAACGCTTAGCTGCGTATTAATTAGGACTACTACCCCCAGCACATAGATACTGTAGGCAGCGTATAATATTATGTATACTGTTTCCCTCTGGCGGGATGACGGCACTGATGTAACAGAGACAGCAGATCCAGGAAACAATTTTGCGCAAGCCTGCTGTAACGCTTAGCTGCGTATTAATTAGTACTACTACTCCCCAGCAGATAGATACTGTAGGCAGCGTATAATATTATGTATGCTGTTTCCCTCTGGCGGGATGACGGCGCTGATGTAACAGACAGCAGATCCAGGAAACAATTTTGCGCCAGCCTGCTGTAACGATTAGCTGTGTATTAATTAGGACTACTACCCCCAGCAGATAGATACTGTAGGCAGCGTACAATATTATGTATACTGTTTCCCTCTGGCGGGATGACGGCGCTGATGTAACAGAGACAGCAGATCCAGGAAACAATTTTGCGCCAGCCTGCTGTAACGCTTAGCTGCGTAATAATAAGGACTACTACCCCCAGCAGATAGATACTTTAGGCAGCGTATAATATTATGTATACTGTTTCCCTCTGGCGGGATGACGGCGCTGATGTAACAGAGACAGCAGATCCAGGAAACAATTTTGCGCAAGCCTGCTGTAACCCCTAGCTGCGTATTAATTAGGACTACTACCCTCAGCAGATAGATACTGTAGGCAGCGTATAATATTATATATACTGTTTCCCTCTGGCGGGATGACGGCACTGATGTAACAGAGACAGCAGATCCAGGAAACAATTTTGCGCAAGCCTGCTGTAACGCTTAGCTGCATATTAATTAGGACTACTACCCCCAGCAGATAGATACTTTAGGCAGCGTATAATATTATGTATACTGTTTCCCTCTGGCGGGATGACGGCGCTGATGTAACAGAGACAGCAGATCCAGGAAACAATTTTGTGCAAGCCTGCTGTAACCCCTAGCTGCGTATTAATTAGGACTACTACCCCCAGCAGATAGATACTGTAGGCAGCGTATAATATTATGTATACTGTTTCCCTCTGGCGGGATGACGGCGCTGATGTAACAGTGACAGCAGATCCAGGAAACAATTTTGCGCAAGCCTGCTGTAACCCCTAGCTGCGTAATAATTAGGACTACTACCCCCAGCAGATAGAGACTGTAGGCAGCGTATAATAATATGTATACTGTTTCCCTCTGGCGGGATGACGGCACTGATGTAACAGAGACAGCAGATCCAGGAAACAATTTTGCGCAAGCCTGCTGTAACGCTTAGCTGCGTATTAATTAGTACTACTACTCCCAGCAGATAGATACTGTAGGCAGCGTATAATATTATGTATGCTGTTTCCCTCTGGCGGGATGACGGCGCTGATGTAACAGAGACAGCAGATTCGGGAAACAATTTTGCGCCAGCCTGCTGTAACGCTTAGCTGCGTATTAATTAGGACTACAACCCCCAGCAGATAGATACTGTAGGCAGCGTATAATATTATGTATACTGTTTCCCTCTGGCGGGATGACAGCGCTGATGTAACAGAGACAGCAGATCCAGGAAACCATTTTGCGCCAGCCTGCTGTAACGCTTAGCTGCGTATTAATTAGGACTACTACCCCCAGCAGATAGATATTGTAGGCAGCGTATAATATTATGTATACTGTTTCCCTCTGGCGGGATGACGGCACTGATGTAACAGAGACAGCAGATCCAGGAAACAATTTTGCGCAAGCCTGCTGTAACGCTTAGCTGCGTATTAATTAGGACTACTACCCCCAGCAGACAGATACTGTAGGCAGCATATAATATTATGTATACTATTTCCCTCTGGCGGGATGACGGCGCTGATGTAACAGAGACAGCAGATCCAGGAAACAATTTTGCGCAAGGCTGCTGTAACGCTTAGCTGCGTATTAATTAGGACTACTACCCCCAGCAGATAGATACTGTAGGCAGCGTATAATATTATGTATACTGTTTCCCTCTGGCGGGATGACGGCGCTGATGTAACAGAGACAGCAGATCCAGGAAACAATTTTGCGCAAGCCTGCTGTAACCCCTAGCTGCGTATTAATTAGGACTACTACCCCCAGCAGATAGATACTGTAGGCAGCGTATAATCTTATATATACTGTTTCCCTCTGGCGGGATGACGGCGCTGATGTAACAGTGACAGCAGATCCAGGAAACAATTTTGCGCAAGCCTGCTGTAATTCTTAGCTGCGTATTAATTAGGACTACTACCCCCAGCAGATAGATACTGTAGGCAGCCTATAATAATATGTATACTGTTTCCCTCTGGCGGGATGACGGCACTGATGTAACAGAGACAGCAGATCCAGGAAACAATTTTGCGCAAGCCTGCTGTAACGCTTAGCTGCGTATTAATTAGTACTACTACTCCCAGCAGATAGATACTGTAGGCAGCGTATAATATTATGTATGCTGTTTCCCTCTGGCGGGATGACGGCGCTGATGTAACAGAGACAGCAGATCCAGGAAACAATTTTGCGCCAGCCTGCTGTAACGCTTAGCTGCGTATTAATTAGGACTACAACCCCCAGCAGATAGATACTGTAGGCAGCGTACAATATTATGTATACTGTTTCCCTCTGGCGGGATGACGGCGCTGATGTAACAGAGACAGCAGATCCAGGAAACAATTTTGCGCAAGCCTGCTGTAACGCTTAGCTGCGAATTAATTAGTACTACTTCTCCCAGCAGATAGATACTGTAGGCAGCGTATAATATTATGTATGCTGTTTCCCTCTGGCGGGATGACGGCGCTGATGTAACAGACAGCAGATCCAGGAAACAATTTTGCGCCAGCCTCCTGTAACGATTAGCTGTGTATTAATTAGGACTACTACCCCCAGCAGATAGATACTGTAGGCAGCGTACAATATTATGTATACTGTTTGCCTCTGGCGGGATGACAGCGCTGATGTAACAGAGACAGCAGATCCAGGAAACAATTTTGCGCCAGCCTGCTGTAACGCTTAGCTGCGTATTAATAAGGACTACTACCCCCAGCAGATAGATACTGTAGGCAGCATATAATAGTATGTATACTGTTTCCCTCTGGCGGGATGACGGCGCTGATGTAACAGAGACAGCAGATCCAGGAAACAATTTTGCGCCAGCCTGCTGTAACGCTTAGCTGCATATTAATTAGGACTACTACCCCCAGCAGATAGATACTTTAGGCAGCGTATAATATTATGTATACTGTTTCCCTCTGGCGGGATGACGGCGCTGATGTAACAGAGACAGCAGATCCAGGAAACAATTTTGCGCATGCCTGCTGTAACCCCTAGCTGCGTATTAATTAGGACTACTACCCTCAGCAGATAGATACTGTAGGCAGCGTATAATATTATATATACTGTTTCCCTCTGGCGGGATGACGGCGCTGATGTAACAGTGACAGCAGATCCAGGAAACAATTTTGCGCAAGCCTGCTGTAACGCTTAGCTGCGTATTAATTAGTACTACTACTCCCAGCAGATAGATACTGTAGGCAGCGTATAATATTATGTATGCTGTTTCCCTCTGGCGGGATGACGGCGCTGATGTAACAGACAGCAGATCCAGGAAACAATTTTGCGCCAGCCTGCTGTAACGATTAGCTGTGTATTAATTAGGACTACTACCCCCAGCAGATAGATACTATAGGCAGCGTAAAATATTATGTATACTGTTTCCCTCTGGCGGGATGACAGCGCTGATGTAACAGAGACAGCAGAACCAGGAAACAATTTTGCGCCAGCCTGCTGTAACGCTTAGCTGCGTATTAATAAGGACTACTACCCCCAGCAGATAGATACTGTAGGCAGCATATAATAGTATGTATACTGTTTCCCTCTGGCGGGATGACGGCGCTGATGTAACAGAGACAGCAGATCCAGGAAACAATTTTGCGCCAGCCTGCTGTAACGCTTAGCTGCATATTAATTAGGACTACTACCCCCAGCAGATAGATACTTTAGGCAGCGTATAATATTATGTATACTGTTTCCCTCTGGCGGGATGACGGCGCTGATGTAACAGAGACAGCAGATCCAGGAAACAATTTTGCGCAAGCCTGCTGTAACCCCTAGCTGCGGATTAATTAGGACTACTACCCCCAGCAGATAGATACTGTAGGCAGCGTATAATATTATATATACTGTTTCCCTCTGGCGGGATGACGGCGCTGATGTAACAGTGACAGCAGATCCAGGAAACAATTTTGCGCAAGCCTGCTGTAATTCTTAGCTGCGTATTAATTAGGACTACTACCCCCAGCAGATAGATACTGTAGGCAGCCTATAATAATATGTATACTGTTTCCCTCTGGCGGGATGACGGCACTGATGTAACAGAGACATCAGATCCAGGAAACAATTTTGCGCAAGCCTGCTGTAACGCTTAGCTGCGTATTAATTAGTACTACTACTCCCAGCAGATAGATACTGTAGGCAGCGTATAATATTATGTATGCTGTTTCCCTCTGGCGGGATGACGGCGCTGATGTAACAGAGACAGCAGATCCAGGAAACAATTTTGCGCCAGCCTGCTGTAACGCTTAGCTGCGTATTAATTAGGACTACAACCCCCAGCAGATAGATACTGTAGGCAGCGTACAATATTATGTATACTGTTTCCCTCTGGCGGGATGACGGCGCTGATGTAACAGAGACAGCAGATCCCGGAAACAATTTTGCGCCAGCCTGCTGTAACGCTTAGCTGCGTATTAATTAGGACTACTACCCCCAGCAGATAGATACTGTAGGCAGCGTATAATATTATGTATACTGTTTCCCTCTGGCGGGATGACAGCGCTGATGTAACAGATACAGCAGATCCAGGAAACAATTTTGCGCAAGCCTGCTGTAACGCTTAGCTGCGTATTAATTAGTACTACTACTCCCAGCAGATAGATACTGTAGGCAGCGTATAATATTATGTATGCTGTTTCCCTCTGGCGGGATGACGGCGCTATGTAACAGACAGCAGATCCAGGAAACAATTTTGCGCCAGCCTGCTGTAACGATTAGCTGTGTATTAATTAGGACTACTACCCCCAGCAGATAGATACTGTAGGCAGCGTACAATATTATGTATACTGTTTGCCTCTGGCGGGATGACAGCGCTGATGTAACAGAGACAGCAGATCCAGGAAACAATTTTGCGCCAGCCTGCTGTAACGCTTAGCTGCGTATTAATAAGGACTACTACCCCCAGCAGATAGATACTGTAGGCAGCATATAATAGTATGTATACTGTTTCCCTCTGGCGGGATGACGGCGCTGATGTAACAGAGACAGCAGATCCAGGAAACAATTTTGCGCCAGCCTGCTGTAACGCTTAGCTGCATATTAATTAGGACTACTACCCCCAGCAGATAGATACTTTAGGCAGCGTATAATATTATGTATACTGTTTCCCTCTGGCGGGATGACGGCGCTGATGTAACAGAGACAGCAGATCCAGGAAACAATTTTGCGCAAGCCTGCTGTAACCCCTAGCTGCGTATTAATTAGGACTACTACCCTCAGCAGATAGATACTGTAGGCAGCGTATAATATTATATATACTGTTTCCCTCTGGCGGGATGACGGCGCTGATGTAACAGTGACAGCAGATCCAGGAAACAATTTTGCGCAAGCCTGCTGTAACGCTTAGCTGCGTATTAATTAGTACTACTACTCCCAGCAGATAGATACTGTAGGCAGCGTATAATATTATGTATGCTGTTTCCCTCTGGCGGGATGACGGCGCTGATGTAACAGACAGCAGATCCAGGAAACAATTTTGCGCCAGCCTGCTGTAACGATTAGCTGTGTATTAATTAGGACTACTACCCCCAGCAGATAGATACTGTAGGCAGCGTAAAATATTATGTATACTGTTTCCCTCTGGCGGGATGACAGCGCTGATGTAACAGAGACAGCAGATCCAGGAAACAATTTTGCGCCAGCCTGCTGTAACGCTTAGCTGCGTATTAATAAGGACTACTACCCCCAGCAGATAGATACTGTAGGCAGCATATAATAGTATGTATACTGTTTCCCTCTGGCGGGATGACGGCGCTGATGTAACAGAGACAGCAGATCCAGGAAACAATTTTGCGCCAGCCTGCTGTAACGCTTAGCTGCATATTAATTAGGACTACTACCCCCAGCAGATAGATACTTTAGGCAGCGTATAATATTATGTATACTGTTTCCCTCTGGCGGGATGACGGCGCTGATGTAACAGAGACAGCAGATCCAGGAAACAATTTTGCGCAAGCCTGCTGTAACCCCTAGCTGCGTATTAATTAGGACTACTACCCCCAGCAGATAGATACTGTAGGCAGCGTATAATATTATATATACTGTTTCCCTCTGGCGGGATGACGGCGCTGATGTAACAGTGACAGCAGATCCAGGAAACAATTTTGCGCAAGCCTGCTGTAATTCTTAGCTGCGTATTAATTAGGACTACTACCCCCAGCAGATAGATACTGTAGGCAGCCTATAATAATATGTATACTGTTTCCCTCTGGCGGGATGACGGCACTGATGTAACAGAGACATCAGATCCAGGAAACAATTTTGCGCAAGCCTGCTGTAACGCTTAGCTGCGTATTAATTAGTACTACTACTCCCAGCAGATAGATACTGTAGGCAGCGTATAATATTATGTATGCTGTTTCCCTCTGGCGGGATGACGGCGCTGATGTAACAGAGACAGCAGATCCAGGAAACAATTTTGCGCCAGCCTGCTGTAACGCTTAGCTGCGTATTAATTAGGACTACAACCCCCAGCAGATAGATACTGTAGGCAGCGTACAATATTATGTATACTGTTTCCCTCTGGCGGGATGACGGCTCTGATGTAACAGAGACAGCAGATCCCGGAAACAATTTTGCGCCAGCCTGCTGTAACGCTTAGCTGCGTATTAATTAGGACTACTACCCCCAGCAGATAGATACTGTAGGCAGCGTATAATATTATGTATACTGTTTCCCTCTG
Source organism: Eleutherodactylus coqui (assembly GCF_035609145.1). Lineage (NCBI taxonomy): Eukaryota > Metazoa > Chordata > Amphibia > Anura > Eleutherodactylidae > Eleutherodactylus > Eleutherodactylus coqui. The sequence goes on from NC_089847.1 coordinate 71,268,795, forward strand.
GCGGGATGACAGCGCTGATGTAACAGATACAGCAGATCCAGGAAACAATTTTGCGCCAGCCTGCTGTAACGCTTAGCTGCGTATTAATTAGGACTACTACCCCCAGCAGATAGATACTGTAGGCAGCGTATAATATTATGTATACTGTTTCCCTCTGGCGGGATGACGGCGCTGATGTAACAGAGACAGCAGATCCAGGAAACAATTTTGCGCAAGCCTGTGGTAACGCTTAGCTGCGTAATAATTAGGACTACTACCCCTAGCAGATAGATACTGTAGGCAGCGTATAATATTATGTATACTGTTTCCCTCTGGCGGGATGACGGCGCTGATGTAACAGAGACAGCAGATCCAGGAAACAATTTTGCGCCAGCCTGCTGTAACGCTTAGCTGCGTATTAATTAGGACTACTACCCCCAGCAGAGAGATACTGTAGGCAGCGTACAATATTATGTATACTGTTTCCCTCTGGCGGGATGACGTCGCTGATGTAACAGAGACAGCAGATCCAGGAAATAATTTTGCGCCAGCCTGCTGTAACGCTTAGCTGCGTATTAATTAGGACTACTACCCCCAGCAGATAGATACTGTAGGCAGCGTATAATATTATGTATACTGTTTCCCTCTGGCGGGATGACAGCGCTGATGTAACAGAGACAGCAGATCCAGGAAACCATTTTGCGCCAGCCTGCTGTAACGCTTAGCTGCGTATTAATTAGGACTACTACCCCCAGCAGATAGATATTGTAGGCAGCGTATAATATTATGTATACTGTTTCCTTCTGGCGGGATGACGGCGCTGATGTAACAGAGACAGCAGATCGAGGAAACAATTTTGCGCCAGCCTGCTGTAACGCTTAGCTGCGTATTAATTAGGACTACTACCCCCAGCAGATAGATACTGTAGGCAGCGTATAATATTATGTATACTGTTTCCCTCTGGCGGGATGACAGCGCTGATGTAACAGAGACAGCAGATCCAGGAAACCATTTTGCGCCAGCCTGCTGTAACGCTTAGCTGCGTATTAATTAGGACTACTACCCCCAGCAGATAGATACTGTAGGCAGCGTACAATATTATGTATACTGTTTGCCTCTGGCGGGATGACAGCGCTGATGTAACAGAGACAGCAGATCCAGGAAACAATTTTGCGCCAGCCTGCTGTAACGCTTAGCTGCGTATTAATAAGGACTACTACCCCCAGCAGATAGATACTGTAGGCAGCATATAATAGTATGTATACTGTTTCCCTCTGGCGGGATGACGGCGCTGATGTAACAGAGACAGCAGATCCAGGAAACAATTTTGCGCCAGCCTGCTGTAACGCTTAGCTGCATATTAATTAGGACTACTACCCCCAGCAGATAGATACTTTAGGCAGCATATAATATTATGTATACTGTTTCCCTCTGGCGGGATGACGGCGCTGATGTAACAGAGACAGCAGATCCAGGAAACAATTTTGCGCAAGCCTGCTGTAACCCCTAGCTGCGTATTAATTAGGACTACTACCCTCAGCAGATAGATACTGTAGGCAGCGTATAATATTATATATACTGTTTCCCTCTGGCGGGATGACGGCGCTGATGTAACAGTGACAGCAGATCCAGGAAACAGTTTTGCGCAAGCCTGCTGTAACCCCTAGCTGCGTATTAATTAGGACTACTACCCCCAGCAGATAGATACTGTAGGCAGCGTATAATAATATGTATACTGTTTCCCTCTGGCAGGATGACGGCACTGATGTAACAGAGACAGCAGATCCAGGAAACAATTTTGCGCAAGCCTGCTGTAACGCTTAGCTGCGTATTAATTAGTACTACTACTCCCAGCAGATAGATACTGTAGGCAGCGTATAATATTATGTATGCTGTTTCCCTCTGGCGGGATGATGGCGCTGATGTAAGAGAGACAGCAGATTCGGGAAACAATTTTGCGCCAGCCTGCTGTAACGCTTAGCTGCGTATTAATTAGGACTACAACCCCCAGCAGATAGATACTGTAGGCAGCGTACAATATTATGTATACTGTTTCCCTCTGGCGGGATGACGGCGCTGATGTAACAGAGACAGCAGATCCAGGAAACAATTTTGCGCCAGCCTGCTGTAACGCTTAGCTGCGTATTAATTAGGACTACTACCCCCAGCAGATAGATACTGTAGGCAGCGTATAATATTATGTATACTGTTTCCCTCTGGCGGCATGACAGCGCTGATGTAACAGAGACAGCAGATCCAGGAAACAATTTTGCGCCAGCCTGCTGTAACGCTTAGCTGCGTATTAATTAGGACTACTACCCCCAGCAGATAGATACTGTAGGCAGTGTATAATATTATCTATACTGTTTCCCTCTGGCGGGATGACGGCGCTGATGTAACAGAGACAGCAGATCCAGGAAACAATTTTGCGCAAGCCTGCGGTAACGCTTAGCTGCGTAATAATTAGGACTACTACCCCCTGCAGATAGATACTGTAGGCAGCATATAATAGTATGTATACTGTTTCCCTCTGGCGGGATGACGGCGCTGATGTAACAGAGACAGCAGATCCAGGAAACAATTTTGCGCCAGCCTGCTGTAACGCTTAGCTGCATATTAATTAGGACTACTACCCCCAGCAGATAGATACTTTAGGCAGCGTATAATATTATGTATACTGTTTCCCTCTGGCGGGATGACGGCGCTGATGTAACAGAGACAGCAGATCCAGGAAACAATTTTGCGCAAGCCTGCTGTAACCCCTAGCTGCGTATTAATTAGGACTACTACCCCCAGCAGATAGATACTGTAGGCAGCGTATAATATTATATATACTGTTTCCCTCTGGCGGGATGACGGCGCTGATGTAACAGTGACAGCAGATCCAGGAAACAATTTTGCGCAAGCCTGCTGTAATTCTTAGCTGCGTATTAATTAGGACTACTACCCCCAGCAGATAGATACTGTAGGCAGCCTATAATAATATGTATACTGTTTCCCTCTGGCGGGATGACGGCACTGATGTAACAGAGACATCAGATCCAGGAAACAATTTTGCGCAAGCCTGCTGTAACGCTTAGCTGCGTATTAATTAGTACTACTACTCCCAGCAGATAGATACTGTAGGCAGCGTATAATATTATGTATGCTGTTTCCCTCTGGCGGGATGACGGCGCTGATGTAACAGAGACAGCAGATCCAGGAAACAATTTTGCGCCAGCCTGCTGTAACGCTTAGCTGCGTATTAATTAGGACTACAACCCCCAGCAGATAGATACTGTAGGCAGCGTACAATATTATGTATACTGTTTCCCTCTGGCGGGATGACGGCGCTGATGTAACAGAGACAGCAGATCCCGGAAACAATTTTGCGCCAGCCTGCTGTAACGCTTAGCTGCGTATTAATTAGGACTACTACCCCCAGCAGATAGATACTGTAGGCAGCGTATAATATTATGTATACTGTTTCCCTCTGGCGGGATGACAGCGCTGATGTAACAGATACAGCAGATCCAGGAAACAATTTTGCGCCAGCCTGCTGTAACGCTTAGCTGCGTATTAATTAGGACTACTACCCCCAGCAGATAGATACTGTAGGCAGCGTATAATATTATGTATACTGTTTCCCTCTGGCGGGATGACGGCGCTGATGTAACAGAGACAGCAGATCCAGGAAACAATTTTGCGCAAGCCTGCGGTAACGCTTAGCTGCGTAATAATTAGGACTACTACCCATAGCAGATAGATACTGTAGGCAGCGTATAATATTATGTATACTGTTTCCCTCTGGCGGGATGACGGCGCTGATGTAACAGAGACAGCAGATCCAGGAAACAATTTTGCGCCAGCCTGCTGTAACGCTTAGCTGCGTATTAATTAGGACTACTACCCCCAGCAGATAGATACTGTAGGCAGCCTATAATAATATGTATACTGTTTCCCTCTGGCGGGATGACGGCACTGATGTAACAGAGACATCAGATCCAGGAAACAATTTTGCGCAAGCCTGCTGTAACGCTTAGCTGCGTATTAATTAGTACTACTACTCCCAGCAGATAGATACTGTAGGCAGCGTATAATATTATGTATACTGTTTCCCTCTGGCGGGATGACGGCGCTGATGTAACAGAGACAGCAGATTCGGGAAACAATTTTGCGCCAGCCTGCTGTAACGCTTAGCTGCGTATTAATTAGCACTACAACCCCCAGCAGATAGATACTGTAGGCAGCGTACAATATTATGTATACTGTTTCCCTCTGGCGGGATGACGGCGCTGATGTAACAGAGACAGCAGATCCAGGAAACAATTTTGCGCCAGCCTGCTGTAACGCTTAGCTGCGTATTAATTAGGACTACTACCCCCTGCAGATAGATACTGTAGGCAGCATATAATAGTATGTATACTGTTTCCCTCTGGCGGGATGACGGCGCTGATGTAACAGAGACAGCAGATCCAGGAAACAATTTTGCGCCAGCCTGCTGTAACGCTTAGCTGCATATTAATTAGGACTACTACCCCCAGCAGATAGATACTTTAGGCAGCGTATAATATTATGTATACTGTTTCCCTCTGGCGGGATGACGGCGCTGATGTAACAGAGACAGCAGATCCAGGAAACAATTTTGCGCAAGCCTGCTGTAACCCCTAGCTGCGTATTAATTAGGACTACTACCCCCAGCAGATAGATACTGTAGGCAGCGTATAATATTATATATACTGTTTCCCTCTGGCGGGATGACGGCGCTGATGTAACAGTGACAGCAGATCCAGGAAACAATTTTGCGCAAGCCTGCTGTAATTCTTAGCTGCGTATTAATTAGGACTACTACCCCCAGCAGATAGATACTGTAGGCAGCCTATAATAATATGTATACTGTTTCCCTCTGGCGGGATGACGGCACTGATGTAACAGAGACATTAGATCCAGGAAACAATTTTGCGCAAGCCTGCTGTAACGCTTAGCTGCGTATTAATTAGTACTACTACTCCCAGCAGATAGATACTGTAGGCAGCGTATAATATTATGTATGCTGTTTCCCTCTGGCGGGATGACGGCGCTGATGTAACAGAGACAGCAGATCCAGGAAACAATTTTGCGCCAGCCTGCTGTAACGCTTAGCTGCGTATTAATTAGGACTACAACCCCCAGCAGATAGATACTGTAGGCAGCGTACAATATTATGTATACTGTTTCCCTCTGGCGGGATGACGGCGCTGATGTAACAGAGACAGCAGATCCCGGAAACAATTTTGCGCCAGCCTGCTGTAACGCTTAGCTGCGTATTAATTAGGACTACTACCCCCAGCAGATAGATACTGTAGGCAGCGTATAATATTATGTATACTGTTTCCCTCTGGCGGGATGACAGCGCTGATGTAACAGATACAGCAGATCCAGGAAACAATTTTGCGCCAGCCTGCTGTAACGCTTAGCTGCGTATTAATTAGGACTACTACCCCCAGCAGATAGATACTTTAGGCAGCGTATAATATTATGTATACTGTTTCCCTCTGGCGGGATGACGGCGCTGATGTAACAGAGACAGCAGATCCAGGAAACAATTTTGCGCAAGCCTGCTGTAACCCCTAGCTGCGTATTAATTAGGACTACTACCCCCAGCAGATAGATACTGTAGGCAGCGTATAATATTATATATACTGTTTCCCTCTGGCGGGATGACGGCGCTGATGTAACAGTGACAGCAGATCCAGGAAACAATTTTGCGCAAGCCTGCTGTAATTCTTAGCTGCGTATTAATTAGGACTACTACCCCCAGCAGATAGATACTGTAGGCAGCCTATAATAATATGTATACTGTTTCCCTCTGGCGGGATGACGGCACTGATGTAACAGAGACATTAGATCCAGGAAACAATTTTGCGCAAGCCTGCTGTAACGCTTAGCTGCGTATTAATTAGTACTACTACTCCCAGCAGATAGATACTGTAGGCAGCGTATAATATTATGTATGCTGTTTCCCTCTGGCGGGATGACGGCGCTGATGTAACAGAGACAGCAGATCCAGGAAACAATTTTGCGCCAGCCTGCTGTAACGCTTAGCTGCGTATTAATTAGGACTACAACCCCCAGCAGATAGATACTGTAGGCAGCGTACAATATTATGTATACTGTTTCCCTCTGGCGGGATGACGGCGCTGATGTAACAGAGACAGCAGATCCCGGAAACAATTTTGCGCCAGCCTGCTGTAACGCTTAGCTGCGTATTAATTAGGACTACTACCCCCAGCAGATAGATACTGTAGGCAGCGTATAATATTATGTATACTGTTTCCCTCTGGCGGGATGACAGCGCTGATGTAACAGATACAGCAGATCCAGGAAACAATTTTGCGCCAGCCTGCTGTAACGCTTAGCTGCGTATTAATTAGGACTACTACCCCCAGCAGATAGATACTGTAGGCAGCGTATAATATTATGTATACTGTTTCCCTCTGGCGGGATGACGGCGCTGATGTAACAGAGACAGCAGATCCAGGAAACAATTTTGCGCAAGCCTGCGGTAACGCTTAGCTGCGTAATAATTAGGACTACTACCCATAGCAGATAGATACTGTAGGCAGCCTATAATAATATGTATACTGTTTCCCTCTGGCGGGATGACGGCACTGATGTAACAGAGACATCAGATCCAGGAAACAATTTTGCGCAAGCCTGCTGTAACGCTTAGCTGCGTATTAATTAGTACTACTACTCCCAGCAGATAGATACTGTAGGCAGCGTATAATATTATGTATACTGTTTCCCTCTGGCGGGATGACGGCGCTGATGTAACAGAGACAGCAGATTCGGGAAACAATTTTGCGCCAGCCTGCTGTAACGCTTAGCTGCGTATTAATTAGCACTACAACCCCCAGCAGATAGATACTGTAGGCAGCGTACAATATTATGTATACTGTTTCCCTCTGGCGGGATGACGGCGCTGATGTAACAGAGACAGCAGATCCAGGAAACAATTTTGCGCCAGCCTGCTGTAACGCTTAGCTGCGTATTAATTAGGACTACTACCCCCTGCAGATAGATACTGTAGGCAGCATATAATAGTATGTATACTGTTTCCCTCTGGCGGGATGACGGCGCTGATGTAACAGAGACAGCAGATCCAGGAAACAATTTTGCGCAAGCCTGCTGTAACCCCTAGCTGCGTATTAATTAGGACTACTACCCCCAGCAGATAGATACTGTAGGCAGCGTATAATATTATATATACTGTTTCCCTCTGGCGGGATGACGGCGCTGATGTAACAGTGACAGCAGATCCAGGAAACAATTTTGCGCAAGCCTGCTGTAATTCTTAGCTGCGTATTAATTAGGACTACTACCCCCAGCAGATAGATACTGTAGGCAGCCTATAATAATATGTATACTGTTTCCCTCTGGCGGGATGACGGCACTGATGTAACAGAGACATTAGATCCAGGAAACAATTTTGCGCAAGCCTGCTGTAACGCTTAGCTGCGTATTAATTAGTACTACTACTCCCAGCAGATAGATACTGTAGGCAGCGTATAATATTATGTATGCTGTTTCCCTCTGGCGGGATGACGGCGCTGATGTAACAGAGACAGCAGATCCAGGAAACAATTTTGCGCCAGCCTGCTGTAACGCTTAGCTGCGTATTAATTAGGACTACAACCCCCAGCAGATAGATACTGTAGGCAGCGTACAATATTATGTATACTGTTTCCCTCTGGCGGGATGACGGCGCTGATGTAACAGAGACAGCAGATCCCGGAAACAATTTTGCGCCAGCCTGCTGTAACGCTTAGCTGCGTATTAATTAGGACTACTACCCCCAGCAGATAGATACTGTAGGCAGCGTATAATATTATGTATACTGTTTCCCTCTGGCGGGATGACAGCGCTGATGTAACAGATACAGCAGATCCAGGAAACAATTTTGCGCCAGCCTGCTGTAACGCTTAGCTGCGTATTAATTAGGACTACTACCCCCAGCAGATAGATACTGTAGGCAGTGTGTAATATTATGTATACTGTTTCCCTCTGGCGGGATGACGGCGCTGATGTAACAGAGACAGCAGATCCAGGAAACAATTTTGCGCAAGCCTGCGGTAACGCTTAGCTGCGTAGTAATTAGGACTACTACCCATAGCAGATAGATACTGTAGGCAGCGTATAATATTATGTATACTGTTTCCCTCTGGCGGGATGACGGCGCTGATGTAACAGAGACAGCAGATCCAGGAAACAATTTTGCGCCAGCCTGCTGTAACGCTTAGCTGCGTATTAATTAGGACTACTACTCCCAGCAGATAGATACTGTAGGCAGCCTATAATAATATGTATACTGTTTCCCTCTGGCGGGATGACGGCACTGATGTAACAGAGACATCAGATCCAGGAAACAATTTTGCGCAAGCCTGCTGTAACGCTTAGCTGCGTATTAATTAGTACTACTACTCCCAGCAGATAGATACTGTAGGCAGCGTATAATATTATGTATGCTGTTTCCCTCTGGCGGGATGACGGCGCTGATGTAACAGAGACAGCAGATCCAGGAAACAATTTTGCGCCAGCCTGCTGTAACGCTTAGCTGCGTATTAATTAGGACTACAACCCCCAGCAGATAGATACTGTAGGCAGCGTACAATATTATGTATACTGTTTCCCTCTGGCGGGATGACGGCGCTGATGTAACAGAGACAGCAGATCCCGGAAACAATTTTGCGCCAGCCTGCTGTAACGCTTAGCTGCGTATTAATTAGGACTACTACCCCCAGCAGATAGATACTGTAGGCAGCGTATAATATTATGTATACTGTTTCCCTCTGGCGGGATGACAGCGCTGATGTAACAGATACAGCAGATCCAGGAAACAATTTTGCGCCAGCCTGCTGTAACGCTTAGCTGCGTATTAATTAGGACTACTACCCCCAGCAGATAGATTCTGTAGGCAGTGTATAATATTATGTATACTGTTTCCCTCTGGCGGGATGACGGCGCTGATGTAACAGAGACAGCAGATCCAGGAAACAATTTTGCGCAAGCCTGCGGTAACGCTTAGCTGCGTAATAATTAGGACTACTACCCATAGCAGATAGATAATGTAGGCAGCGTATAATATTATGTATACTGTTTCCCTCTGGCGGGATGACGGCGCTGATGTAACAGAGACAGCAGATCCAGGAAACAATTTTGCGCCAGCCTGCTGTAACGCTTAGCTGCGTATTAATTAGGACTACTACCCCCAGCAGATAGATACTGTAGGCAGCGTATAATATTATGTATACTGTTTCCCTCTGGCGGGATGACAGCGCTGATGTAACAGAGCCTGCAGATCCAGGAAACCATTTTGCGCCAGCCTGCTGTAACGCTTAGCTGCGTATTAATTAGGACTACTACCCCCAGCAGATAGATATTGTAGGCAGCGTATAATATTATGTATACTGTTTCCCTCTGGCGGGATGACGGCGCTGATGTAACAGAGACAGCAGATCCAGGAAACCATTTTGCGCCAGCCTGCTGTAACGCTTAGCTGCGTATTAATTAGGACTACTACCCCCAGCAGATAGATATTGTAGGCAGCGTATAATATTATGTATACTGTTTCCCTCTGGCGGGATGACGGCGCTGATGTAACAGAGACAGCAGATCCAGGAAACAATTTTGCGCAAGCCTGCTGTAACGCTTTGCTGCGTATTAATTAGGACTACTACCCCCAGCAGAGAGATACTGTAGGCAGCGTATAATATTATGTATACTGTTTCCCTCTGGCGGGATGACGGCGCTGATGTAACAGAGACAGCAGATCCAGGAAACAATTTTGCGCAAGCCTGCTGTAACGCTTAGCTGCGTATTAATTAGGACTACTACTCCCAGCAGATAGATACTGTAGGCAGCGTATAATATTATGTATGCTGTTTCCCTCTGGCGGGATGACGGCGCTGATGTAACAGAGACAGCAGATCCAGGAAACAATTTTGCGCAAGCCTGTGGTAACGCTTAGCTGCGTAATAATTAGGACTACTACCCCTAGCAGATAGATACTGTAGGCAGCGTATAATATTATGTATACTGTTTCCCTCTGGCGGGATGACGGCGCTGATGTAACAGAGACAGCAGATCCAGGAAACAATTTTGCGCCAGCCTGCTGTAACGCTTAGCTGCGTATTAATTAGGACTACTACCCCCAGCAGAGAGATACTGTAGGCAGCGTACAATATTATGTATACTGTTTCCCTCTGGCGGGATGACGTCGCTGATGTAACAGAGACAGCAGATCCAGGAAACAATTTTGCGCCAGCCTGCTGTAACGCTTAGCTGCGTATTAATTAGAACTACTACCCCCAGCAGATAGATACTGTAGGCAGCGTATAATATTATGTATACTGTTTCCCTCTGGCGGGATGACAGCGCTGATGTAACAGAGACAGCAGATCCAGGAAACCATTTTGCGCCAGCCTGCTGTAACGCTTAGCTGCGTATTAATTAGGACTACTACCCCCAGCAGATAGATATTGTAGGCAGCGTATAATATTATGTATACTGTTTCCCTCTGGCGGGATGACGGCGCTGATGTAACAGAGACAGCAGATCCAGGAAACAATTTTGCGCAAGCCTGCTGTAACGCTTTACTGCGTATTAATTAGGACTACTACCCCCAGCAGAGAGATACTGTAGGCAGCGTATAATATTATGTATACTGTTTCCCTCTGGCGGGATGACGGCGCTGATGTAACAGAGACAGCAGATCCAGGAAACAATTTTGCGCCAGCCTGCTGTAACGCTTAGCTGCGTATTAATTAGGACTACTACCCCCAGCAGATAGATACTGTAGGCAGCGTATAATATTATGTATACTGTTTCCCTCTGGCGGGATGACAGCGCTGATGTAACAGAGACAGCAGATCCAGGAAACCATTTTGCGCCAGCCTGCTGTAACGCTTAGATGCGTATTAATTAGGACTACTACCCCCAGCAGATAGATACTGTAGGCAGCGTACAATATTATGTATACTGTTTGCCTCTGGCGGGATGACAGCGCTGATGTAACAGAGACAGCAGATCCAGGAAACAATTTTGCGCCAGCCTGCTGTAACGCTTAGCTGCGTATTAATAAGGACTACTACCCCCAGCAGATAGATACTGTAGGCAGCATATAATAGTATGTATACTGTTTCCCTCTGGCGGGATGACGGCGCTGATGTAACAGAGACAGCTGATCCAGGAAACAATTTTGCGCCAGCCTGCTGTAACGCTTAGCTGCATATTAATTAGGACTACTACCCCCAGCAGATAGATACTTTAGGCAGCATATAATATTATGTATACTGTTTCCCTCTGGCGGGATGACGGCGCTGATGTAACAGAGACAGCAGATCCAGGAAACAATTTTGCGCAAGCCTGCTGTAACCCCTAGCTGCGTATTAATTAGGACTACTACCCTCAGCAGATAGATACTGTAGGCAGCGTATAATATTATATATACTGTTTCCCTCTGGCGGGATGACGGCGCTGATGTAACAGTGACAGCAGATCCAGGAAACAATTTTGCGCAAGCCTGCTGTAACGCTTAGCTGCGTATTAATTAGTACTACTACTCCCAGCAGATAGATACTGTAGGCAGCGTATAATATTATGTATGCTGTTTCCCTCTGGCGGGATGACGGCGCTGATGTAACAGACAGCAGATCCAGGAAACAATTTTGCGCCAGCCTGCTGTAACGATTAGCTGTGTATTAATTAGGACTACTACCCCCAGCAGATAGATACTGTAGGCAGCGTACAATATTATGTATACTGTTTCCCTCTGGCGGGATGACAGCGCTGATGTAACAGAGACAGCAGATCCAGGAAACAATTTTGCGCCAGCCTGCTGTAACGCTTAGCTGCGTATTAATAAGGACTACTACCCCCAGCAGATAGATACTGTAGGCAGCATATAATAGTATGTATACTGTTTCCCTCTGGCGGGATGACGGCGCTGATGTAACAGAGACAGCAGATCCAGGAAACAATTTTGCGCAAGCCTGCTGTAACGCTTAGCTGCATATTAATTAGGACTACTACCCCCAGCAGATAGATACTTTAGGCAGCGTATAATATTATGTATACTGTTTCCCTCTGGCGGGATGACGGCGCTGATGTAACAGAGACAGCAGATCCAGGAAACAATTTTGTGCAAGCCTGCTGTAACCCCTAGCTGCGTATTAATTAGGACTACTACCCCCAGCAGATAGATACTGTAGGCAGCGTATAATATTATATATACTGTTTCCCTCTGGCGGGATGACGGCGCTGATGTAACAGTGACAGCAGATCCAGGAAACAGTTTTGCGCAAGCCTGCTGTAACCCCTAGCTGCGTATTAATTAGGACTACTACCCCCAGCAGATAGATACTGTAGGCAGCGTATAATAATATGTATACTGTTTCCCTCTGGCGGGATGACGGCACTGATGTAACAGAGACAGCAGATCCAGGAAACAATTTTGCGCAAGCCTGCTGTAACGCTTAGCTGCGTATTAATTAGTACTACTACTCCCAGCAGATAGATACTGTAGGCAGCGTATAATATTATGTATGCTGTTTCCCTCTGGCGGGATGACGGCGCTGATGTAACAGAGACAGCAGATTCGGGAAACAATTTTGCGCCAGCCTGCTGTAACGCTTAGCTGCGTATTAATTAGGACTACAACCCCCAGCAGATAGATACTGTAGGCAGCGTACAATATTATGTATACTGTTTCCCTCTGGCGGGATGACGGCGCTGATGTAACAGAGACAGCAGATCCAGGAAACAATTTTGCGCCAGCCTGCTGTAACGCTTAGCTGCGTATTAATTAGGACTACTACCCCCAGCAGATAGATACTGTAGGCAGCGTATAATATTATGTATACTGTTTCCCTCTGGCGGCATGACAGCGCTGATGTAACAGAGACAGCAGATCCAGGAAACAATTTTGCGCCAGCCTGCTGTAACGCTTAGCTGCGTATTAATTAGGACGACTACCCCCAGCAGATAGATACTGTAGGCAGTGTATAATATTATCTATACTGTTTCCCTCTGGCGGGATGACGGCGCTGATGTAACAGAGACAGCAGATCCAGGAAACAATTTTGCGCAAGCCTGCGGTAACGCTTAGCTGCGTAATAATTAGGACTACTACCCATAGCAGATAGATACTGTAGGCAGCGTATAATATTATGTATACTGTTTCCCTCTGGCAGGATGACGGCGCTGATGTAACAGAGACAGCAGATCCAGGAAACAATTTTGCGCCAGCCTGCTGTAACGCTTAGCTGCGTAGTAATTAGGACTACTACCCCCAGCAGATAGATACTGTAGGCAGCGTACAGTATTATGTATACTGTTTCCCTCTGGCGGGATGACGGCGCTGATGTAACAGAGACAGCAGATCCAGGAAACAATTTTGCGCAAGCCTGCTGTAACGCTTAGCTGCGTATTAATTAGGACTACTACCCCCAGCAGATAGATACTGTAGGCAGCGTATAATATTATGTATACTGTTTCCCTCTGGCGGGATGACGTCGCTGATGTAACAGAGACAGCAGATCCAGGAAACAATTTTGCGCCAGCCTGCTGTAACGCTTAGCTGCGTATTAATTAGGACTACTACCCCCAGCAGATAGATACTGTAGGCAGCGTATAATATTATGTATACTGTTTCCCTCTGGCGGGATGACAGCGCTGATGTAACAGACAGCAGATCCAGGAAACAATTTTGCGCCAGCCTGCTGTAACGATTAGCTGTGTATTAATTAGGACTACTACCCCCAGCAGATAGATACTGTAGGCAGCGTACAATATTATGTATACTGTTTCCCTCTGGCGGGATGACAGCGCTGATGTAACAGAGACAGCAGATCCAGGAAACAATTTTGCGCCAGCCTGCTGTAACGCTTAGCTGCGTATTAATAAGGACTACTACCCCCAGCAGATAGATACTGTAGGCAGCATATAATAGTATGTATACTGTTTCCCTCTGGCGGGATGACGGCGCTGATGTAACAGAGACAGCAGATCCAGGAAACAATTTTGCGCAAGCCTGCTGTAACGCTTAGCTGCATATTAATTAGGACTACTACCCCCAGCAGATAGATACTTTAGGCAGCGTATAATATTATGTATACTGTTTCCCTCTGGCGGGATGACGGCGCTGATGTAACAGAGACAGCAGATCCAGGAAACAATTTTGTGCAAGCCTGCTGTAACCCCTAGCTGCGTATTAATTAGGACTACTACCCCCAGCAGATAGATACTGTAGGCAGCGTATAATATTATATATACTGTTTCCCTCTGGCGGGATGACGGCGCTGATGTAACAGTGACAGCAGATCCAGGAAACAGTTTTGCGCAAGCCTGCTGTAACCCCTAGCTGCGTATTAATTAGGACTACTACCCCCAGCAGATAGATACTGTAGGCAGCGTATAATAATATGTATACTGTTTCCCTCTGGCGGGATGACGGCACTGATGTAACAGAGACAGCAGATCCAGGAAACAATTTTGCGCAAGCCTGCTGTAACGCTTAGCTGCGTATTAATTAGTACTACTACTCCCAGCAGATAGATACTGTAGGCAGCGTATAATATTATGTATGCTGTTTCCCTCTGGCGGGATGACGGCGCTGATGTAACAGAGACAGCAGATTCGGGAAACAATTTTGCGCCAGCCTGCTGTAACGCTTAGCTGCGTATTAATTAGGACTACAACCCCCAGCAGATAGATACTGTAGGCAGCGTACAATATTATGTATACTGTTTCCCTCTGGCGGGATGACGGCGCTGATGTAACAGAGACAGCAGATCCAGGAAACAATTTTGCGCCAGCCTGCTGTAACGCTTAGCTGCGTATTAATTAGGACTACTACCCCCAGCAGATAGATACTGTAGGCAGCGTATAATATTATGTATACTGTTTCCCTCTGGCGGCATGACAGCGCTGATGTAACAGAGACAGCAGATCCAGGAAACAATTTTGCGCCAGCCTGCTGTAACGCTTAGCTGCGTATTAATTAGGACGACTACCCCCAGCAGATAGATACTGTAGGCAGTGTATAATATTATCTATACTGTTTCCCTCTGGCGGGATGACGGCGCTGATGTAACAGAGACAGCAGATCCAGGAAACAATTTTGCGCAAGCCTGCGGTAACGCTTAGCTGCGTAATAATTAGGACTACTACCCATAGCAGATAGATACTGTAGGCAGCGTATAATATTATGTATACTGTTTCCCTCTGGCAGGATGACGGCGCTGATGTAACAGAGACAGCAGATCCAGGAAACAATTTTGCGCCAGCCTGCTGTAACGCTTAGCTGCGTAGTAATTAGGACTACTACCCCCAGCAGATAGATACTGTAGGCAGCGTACAATATTATGTATACTGTTTCCCTCTGGCGGGATGACGGCGCTGATGTAACAGAGACAGCAGATCCAGGAAACAATTTTGCGCAAGCCTGCTGTAACGCTTAGCTGCGTATTAATTAGGACTACTACCCCCAGCAGATAGATACTGTAGGCAGCGTATAATATTATGTATACTGTTTCCCTCTGGCGGGATGACGTCGCTGATGTAACAGAGACAGCAGATCCAGGAAACAATTTTGCGCCAGCCTGCTGTAACGCTTAGCTGCGTATTAATTAGGACTACTACCCCCAGCAGATAGATACTGTAGGCAGCGTATAATATTATGTATACTGTTTCCCTCTGGCGGGATGACAGCGCTGATGTAACAGAGACAGCAGATCCAGGAAACCATTTTGCGCCAGCCTGCTGTAACGCTTAGATGCGTATTAATTAGGACTACTACCCCCAGCAGATAGATATTGTAGGCAGCGTATAATATTATGTATACTGTTTCCCTCTGGCGGGATGACGGCACTGATGTAACAGAGACAGCAGATCCAGGAAACAATTTTGCGCAAGCCTGCTGTAACGCTTAGCTGCGTATTAATTAGGACTACTACCCCCAGCAGATAGATACTGTAGGCAGCGTATAATATTATGTATACTGTTTCCCTCTGGCGGCATGACAGCGCTGATGTAACAGAGACAGCAGATCCAGGAAACAATTTTGCGCCAGCCTGCTGTAAAGCTTAGCTGCGTATTAATTAGGACTACTACCCCCAGCAGATAGATACTGTAGGCAGTGTATAATATTATCTATACTGTTTCCCTCTGGCGGGATGACGGCGCTGATGTAACAGAGACAGCAGATCCAGGAAACAATTTTGCGCAAGCCTGCGGTAACGCTTAGCTGCGTAATAATTAGGACTACTACCCATAGCAGATAGATACTGTAGGCAGCGTATAATATTATGTATACTGTTTCCCTCTGACAGGATGACGGCGCTGATGTAACAGAGACAGCAGATCCAGGAAACAATTTTGCGCCAGCCTGCTGTAACGCTTAGCTGCGTAGTAATTAGGACTACTACCCCCAGCAGATAGATACTGTAGGCAGCGTACAATATTATGTATACTGTTTCCCTCTGGCGGGATGACGGCGCTGATGTAACAGAGACAGCAGATCCAGGAAACAATTTTGCGCAAGCCTGTGGTAACGCTTAGCTGCGTAATAATTAGGACTACTACCCCTAGCAGATAGATACTGTAGGCAGCGTATAATATTATGTATACTGTTTCCCTCTGGCGGGATGACGGCGCTGATGTAACAGAGACAGCAGATCCAGGAAACAATTTTGCGCCAGCCTGCTGTAACGCTTAGCTGCGTATTAATTAGGACTACTACCCCCAGCAGAGAGATACTGTAGGCAGCGTATAATATTATGTATACTGTTTCCCTCTGGCGGGATGACGGCGCTGATGTAACAGAGACAGCAGATCCAGGAAACAATTTTGCGCCAGCCTGCTGTAACGCTTAGCTGCGTATTAATTAGGACTACTACCCCCAGCAGATAGATACTGTAGGCAGCGTATAATATTATGTATACTGTTTCCCTCTGGCGGGATGACAGCGCTGATGTAACAGAGACAGCAGATCCAGGAAACCATTTTGCGCCAGCCTGCTGTAACGCTTAGCTGCGTATTAATTAGGACTATTACCCCCAGCAGATAGATATTGTAGGCAGCGTATAATATTATGTATACTGTTTCCCTCTGGCGGGATGACGGCGCTGATGTAACAGAGACAGCAGATCCAGGAAACAATTTTGCGCAAGCCTGCTGTAACGCTTTACTGCGTATTAATTAGGACTACTACCCCCAGCAGAGAGATACTGTAGGCAGCGTATAATATTATGTATACTGTTTCCCTCTGGCGGGATGACGGCGCTGATGTAACAGAGACAGCAGATCCAGGAAACAATTTTGCGCCAGCCTGCTGTAACGCTTAGCTGCGTATTAATTAGGACTACTACCCCCAGCAGATAGATACTGTAGGCAGCGTATAATATTATGTATACTGTTTCCCTCTGGCGGGATGACAGCGCTGATGTAACAGAGACAGCAGATCCAGGAAACCATTTTGCGCCAGCCTGCTGTAACGCTTAGATGCGTATTAATTAGGACTACTACCCCCAGCAGATAGATACTGTAGGCAGCGTACAATATTATGTATACTGTTTGCCTCTGGCGGGATGACAGCGCTGATGTAACAGAGACAGCAGATCCAGGAAACAATTTTGCGCCAGCCTGCTGTAACGCTTAGCTGCGTATTAATAAGGACTACTACCCCCAGCAGATAGATACTGTAGGCAGCATATAATAGTATGTATACTGTTTCCCTCTGGCGGGATGACGGCGCTGATGTAACAGAGACAGCAGATCCAGGAAACAATTTTGCGCCAGCCTGCTGTAACGCTTAGCTGCATATTAATTAGGACTACTACCCCCAGCAGATAGATACTTTAGGCAGCATATAATATTATGTATACTGTTTCCCTCTGGCGGGATGACGGCGCTGATGTAACAGAGACAGCAGATCCAGGAAACAATTTTGCGCAAGCCTGCTGTAACCCCTAGCTGCGTATTAATTAGGACTACTACCCTCAGCAGATAGATACTGTAGGCAGCGTATAATATTATATATACTGTTTCCCTCTGGCGGGATGACGGCGCTGATGTAACAGTGACAGCAGATCCAGGAAACAATTTTGCGCAAGCCTGCTGTAACGCTTAGCTGCGTATTAATTAGTACTACTACTCCCAGCAGATAGATACTGTAGGCAGCGTATAATATTATGTATGCTGTTTCCCTCTGGCGGGATGACGGCGCTGATGTAACAGACAGCAGATCCAGGAAACAATTTTGCGCCAGCCTGCTGTAACGATTAGCTGTGTATTAATTAGGACTACTACCCCCAGCAGATAGATACTGTAGGCAGCGTACAATATTATGTATACTGTTTCCCTCTGGCGGGATGACAGCGCTGATGTAACAGAGACAGCAGATCCAGGAAACAATTTTGCGCCAGCCTGCTGTAACGCTTAGCTGCGTATTAATAAGGACTACTACCCCCAGCAGATAGATACTGTAGGCAGCATATAATAGTATGTATACTGTTTCCCTCTGGCGGGATGACGGCGCTGATGTAACAGAGACAGCAGATCCAGGAAACAATTTTGTGCAAGCCTGCTGTAACCCCTAGCTGCGTATTAATTAGGACTACTACCCCCAGCAGATAGATACTGTAGGCAGCGTATAATATTATATATACTGTTTCCCTCTGGCGGGATGACGGCGCTGATGTAACAGTGACAGCAGATCCAGGAAACAGTTTTGCGCAAGCCTGCTGTAACCCCTAGCTGCGTATTAATTAGGACTACTACCCCCAGCAGATAGATACTGTAGGCAGCGTATAATAATATGTATACTGTTTCCCTCTGGCGGGATGACGGCACTGATGTAACAGAGACAGCAGATCCAGGAAACAATTTTGCGCAAGCCTGCTGTAACGCTTAGCTGCGTATTAATTAGTACTACTACTCCCAGCAGATAGATACTGTAGGCAGCGTATAATATTATGTATGCTGTTTCCCTCTGGCGGGATGACGGCGCTGATGTAACAGAGACAGCAGATTCGGGAAACAATTTTGCGCCAGCCTGCTGTAACGCTTAGCTGCGTATTAATTAGGACTACAACCCCCAGCAGATAGATACTGTAGGCAGCGTACAATATTATGTATACTGTTTCCCTCTGGCGGGATGACGGCGCTGATGTAACAGAGACAGCAGATCCAGGAAACAATTTTGCGCCAGCCTGCTGTAACGCTTAGCTGCGTATTAATTAGGACTACTACCCCCAGCAGATAGATACTGTAGGCAGCGTATAATATTATGTATACTGTTTCCCTCTGGCGGCATGACAGCGCTGATGTAACAGAGACAGCAGATCCAGGAAACAATTTTGCGCCAGCCTGCTGTAACGCTTAGCTGCGTATTAATTAGGACGACTACCCCCAGCAGATAGATACTGTAGGCAGTGTATAATATTATCTATACTGTTTCCCTCTGGCGGGATGACGGCGCTGATGTAACAGAGACAGCAGATCCAGGAAACAATTTTGCGCAAGCCTGCGGTAACGCTTAGCTGCGTAATAATTAGGACTACTACCCATAGCAGATAGATACTGTAGGCAGCGTATAATATTATGTATACTGTTTCCCTCTGGCAGGATGACGGCGCTGATGTAACAGAGACAGCAGATCCAGGAAACAATTTTGCGCCAGCCTGCTGTAACGCTTAGCTGCGTAGTAATTAGGACTACTACCCCCAGCAGATAGATACTGTAGGCAGCGTACAATATTATGTATACTGTTTCCCTCTGGCGGGATGACGGCGCTGATGTAACAGAGACAGCAGATCCAGGAAACAATTTTGCGCAAGCCTGCTGTAACGCTTAGCTGCGTATTAATTAGGACTACTACCCCCAGCAGATAGATACTGTAGGCAGCGTATAATATTATGTATACTGTTTCCCTCTGGCGGGATGACGTCGCTGATGTAACAGAGACAGCAGATCCAGGAAACAATTTTGCGCCAGCCTGCTGTAACGCTTAGCTGCGTATTAATTAGGACTACTACCCCCAGCAGATAGATACTGTAGGCAGCGTATAATATTATGTATACTGTTTCCCTCTGGCGGGATGACAGCGCTGATGTAACAGAGACAGCAGATCCAGGAAACCATTTTGCGCCAGCCTGCTGTAACGCTTAGATGCGTATTAATTAGGACTACTACCCCCAGCAGATAGATATTGTAGGCAGCGTATAATATTATGTATACTGTTTCCCTCTGGCGGGATGACGGCACTGATGTAACAGAGACAGCAGATCCAGGAAACAATTTTGCGCAAGCCTGCTGTAACGCTTAGCTGCGTATTAATTAGGACTACTACCCCCAGCAGATAGATACTGTAGGCAGCGTATAATATTATGTATACTGTTTCCCTCTGGCGGCATGACAGCGCTGATGTAACAGAGACAGCAGATCCAGGAAACAATTTTGCGCCAGCCTGCTGTAACGCTTAGCTGCGTATTAATTAGGACTACTACCCCCAGCAGATAGATACTGTAGGCAGTGTATAATATTATCTATACTGTTTCCCTCTGGCGGGATGACGGCGCTGATGTAACAGAGACAGCAGATCCAGGAAACAATTTTGCGCAAGCCTGCGGTAACGCTTAGCTGCGTAATAATTAGGACTACTACCCATAGCAGATAGATTCTGTAGGCAGCGTATAATATTATGTATACTGTTTCCCTCTGGCAGGATGACGGCGCTGATGTAACAGAGACAGCAGATCCAGGAAACAATTTTGCGCCAGCCTGCTGTAACGCTTAGCTGCGTAGTAATTAGGACTACTACCCCCAGCAGATAGATACTGTAGGCAGCGTACAATATTATGTATACTGTTTCCCTCTGGCGGGATGACGGCGCTGATGTAACAGAGACAGCAGATCCAGGAAACAATTTTGCGCAAGCCTGTGGTAACGCTTAGCTGCGTAATAATTAGGACTACTACCCCTAGCAGATAGATACTGTAGGCAGCGTATAATATTATGTATACTGTTTCCCTCTGGCGGGATGACGGCGCTGATGTAACAGAGACAGCAGATCCAGGAAACAATTTTGCGCCAGCCTGCTGTAACGCTTAGCTGCGTATTAATTAGGACTACTACCCCCAGCAGAGAGATACTGTAGGCAGCGTACAATATTATGTATACTGTTTCCCTCTGGCGGGATGACGTCGCTGATGTAACAGAGACAGCAGATCCAGGAAATAATTTTGCGCCAGCCTGCTGTAACGCTTAGCTGCGTATTAATTAGGACTACTACCCCCAGCAGATAGATACTGTAGGCAGCGTATAATATTATGTATACTGTTTCCCTCTGGCGGGATGACAGCGCTGATGTAACAGAGACAGCAGATCCAGGAAACCATTTTGCGCCAGCCTGCTGTAACGCTTAGCTGCGTATTAATTAGGACTATTACCCCCAGCAGATAGATATTGTAGGCAGCGTATAATATTATGTATACTGTTTCCCTCTGGCGGGATGACGGCGCTGATGTAACAGAGACAGCAGATCCAGGAAACAATTTTGCGCAAGCCTGCTGTAACGCTTTACTGCGTATTAATTAGGACTACTACCCCCAGCAGAGAGATACTGTAGGCAGCGTATAATATTATGTATACTGTTTCCCTCTGGCGGGATGACGGCGCTGATGTAACAGAGACAGCAGATCCAGGAAACAATTTTGCGCCAGCCTGCTGTAACGCTTAGCTGCGTATTAATTAGGACTACTACCCCCAGCAGATAGATACTGTAGGCAGCGTATAATATTATGTATACTGTTTCCCTCTGGCGGGATGACAGCGCTGATGTAACAGAGACAGCAGATCCAGGAAACCATTTTGCGCCAGCCTGCTGTAACGCTTAGATGCGTATTAATTAGGACTACTACCCCCAGCAGATAGATACTGTAGGCAGCGTACAATATTATGTATACTGTTTGCCTCTGGCGGGATGACAGCGCTGATGTAACAGAGACAGCAGATCCAGGAAACAATTTTGCGCCAGCCTGCTGTAACGCTTAGCTGCGTATTAATAAGGACTACTACCCCCAGCAGATAGATACTGTAGGCAGCATATAATAGTATGTATACTGTTTCCCTCTGGCGGGATGACGGCGCTGATGTAACAGAGACAGCAGATCCAGGAAACAATTTTGCGCCAGCCTGCTGTAACGCTTAGCTGCATATTAATTAGGACTACTACCCCCAGCAGATAGATACTTTAGGCAGCATATAATATTATGTATACTGTTTCCCTCTGGCGGGATGACGGCGCTGATGTAACAGAGACAGCAGATCCAGGAAACAATTTTGCGCAAGCCTGCTGTAACCCCTAGCTGCGTATTAATTAGGACTACTACCCTCAGCAGATAGATACTGTAGGCAGCGTATAATATTATATATACTGTTTCCCTCTGGCGGGATGACGGCGCTGATGTAACAGTGACAGCAGATCCAGGAAACAATTTTGCGCAAGCCTGCTGTAACGCTTAGCTGCGTATTAATTAGTACTACTACTCCCAGCAGATAGATACTGTAGGCAGCGTATAATATTATGTATGCTGTTTCCCTCTGGCGGGATGACGGCGCTGATGTAACAGACAGCAGATCCAGGAAACAATTTTGCGCCAGCCTGCTGTAACGATTAGCTGTGTATTAATTAGGACTACTACCCCCAGCAGATAGATACTGTAGGCAGCGTACAATATTATGTATACTGTTTCCCTCTGGCGGGATGACAGCGCTGATGTAACAGAGACAGCAGATCCAGGAAACAATTTTGCGCCAGCCTGCTGTAACGCTTAGCTGCGTATTAATAAGGACTACTACCCCCAGCAGATAGATACTGTAGGCAGCATATAATAGTATGTATACTGTTTCCCTCTGGCGGGATGACGGCGCTGATGTAACAGAGACAGCAGATCCAGGAAACAATTTTGCGCAAGCCTGCTGTAACGCTTAGCTGCATATTAATTAGGACTACTACCCCCAGCAGATAGATACTTTAGGCAGCGTATAATATTATGTATACTGTTTCCCTCTGGCGGGATGACGGCGCTGATGTAACAGAGACAGCAGATCCAGGAAACAATTTTGTGCAAGCCTGCTGTAACCCCTAGCTGCGTATTAATTAGGACTACTACCCCCAGCAGATAGATACTGTAGGCAGCGTATAATATTATATATACTGTTTCCCTCTGGCGGGATGACGGCGCTGATGTAACAGTGACAGCAGATCCAGGAAACAGTTTTGCGCAAGCCTGCTGTAACCCCTAGCTGCGTATTAATTAGGACTACTACCCCCAGCAGATAGATACTGTAGGCAGCGTATAATAATATGTATACTGTTTCCCTCTGGCGGGATGACGGCACTGATGTAACAGAGACAGCAGATCCAGGAAACAATTTTGCGCAAGCCTGCTGTAACGCTTAGCTGCGTATTAATTAGTACTACTACTCCCAGCAGATAGATACTGTAGGCAGCGTATAATATTATGTATGCTGTTTCCCTCTGGCGGGATGACGGCGCTGATGTAACAGAGACAGCAGATTCGGGAAACAATTTTGCGCCAGCCTGCTGTAACGCTTAGCTGCGTATTAATTAGGACTACAACCCCCAGCAGATAGATACTGTAGGCAGCGTACAATATTATGTATACTGTTTCCCTCTGGCGGGATGACGGCGCTGATGTAACAGAGACAGCAGAT
This sequence comes from Eleutherodactylus coqui, assembly GCF_035609145.1. Taxonomy (NCBI): domain Eukaryota; kingdom Metazoa; phylum Chordata; class Amphibia; order Anura; family Eleutherodactylidae; genus Eleutherodactylus; species Eleutherodactylus coqui. Next base: position 71,292,531 of record NC_089847.1, read on the forward strand.
CCAGGAAACAATTTTGCGCCAGCCTGCTGTAACGCTTAGCTGCGTATTAATTAGGACTACTACCCCCAGCAGATAGATACTGTAGGCAGCGTATAATATTATGTATACTGTTTCCCTCTGGCGGCATGACAGCGCTGATGTAACAGAGACAGCAGATCCAGGAAACAATTTTGCGCCAGCCTGCTGTAACGCTTAGCTGCGTATTAATTAGGACGACTACCCCCAGGAGATAGATACTGTAGGCAGTGTATAATATTATCTATACTGTTTCCCTCTGGCGGGATGACGGCGCTGATGTAACAGAGACAGCAGATCCAGGAAACAATTTTGCGCAAGCCTGCGGTAACGCTTAGCTGCGTAATAATTAGGACTACTACCCATAGCAGATAGATACTGTAGGCAGCGTATAATATTATGTATACTGTTTCCCTCTGGCAGGATGACGGCGCTGATGTAACAGAGACAGCAGATCCAGGAAACAATTTTGCGCCAGCCTGCTGTAACGCTTAGCTGCGTAGTAATTAGGACTACTTAAAGCCGAGGCTACGGGAGGATATAGGGGTAGGAGACGAACAGGTGGAATCTCTGTGGGTAGAAATACAGGGGGGAAAAAACAACAAAATCCTGATAGGGGTCTTTTATCGACCACCAAAAGCAACAGCAGAAACTGAAGACTTACTACTAAGGCAGATAGAGGAGGTGTCAAAACGAAACGAAGTAATTATCATGGGGGACTTTAATTACCCAGATATAACATGGGAGAACGAAACCTGCAAATCTCACAGGGGTGATAAGTTCTTGAGAGTAATTAAAGACAATTACCTGAACCAACTTGTGCAGGAACCAACAAGAGGGAGGGCCATTCTGGACCTAGTGCTAACTAACAAACCGGACCGAATAAAGGGGGTACAGGTTGAGGGGCACTTGGGGAACAGCGACCACAATATAATCAACTTCCAGCTGTCAATCAATAGGAAGCATTATCAGGGTGAGACAAAGAAACTAAACTTTAGTAAAGCAAAATTTGATGAGCTTAGAACTACTATCGGTAACATTAATTGGGACAACATCCTCAAAAATATCAGTACGGAGGAAAAATGGGAAGAGTTCAAAAGGATCCTAATCGCCTCATGTGAGCAGTTCATTCCCTTCAGAAATAAAAGTAACTCAGCTAAAAGGAAACCAATGTGGCTCGACAAGACGGTACGAGGGGCAATAAACGAAAAGAAGAAAGCGTTCAAACTACTAAAGCAACAAGGCAGCGAAGAAGCGCTAAAATCATACAGGGAAAAAAACAAAATATGCAAAGATACGATTAAAACTGCCAAAGAGGAAGCGGAAAGACGGATCGCAAAAGAGAGCAGAAACAACCCGAAGCTATTTTTCAACTACATAAACAGCAAAAGGATTTGCAGGGAGAGCGCTGGCCCTTTAAAAAACAATGCAGGAGAAATCATTGATGATGACGAAGGGAAAGCAAATCTAATAAACAGTTTCTTCTCAAGTGTGTTCACCAAAGAAAAGGAAATGCCACACGAGGAGCAGAGGAATAAAACGAACCCCTCACAAAATATCTCATACCTAACGCAGGAGGAGGTGCGGAAGCGTCTAAAGAAAACTAAAATTGATAAATCACCGGGCCCTGATGGATTACACCCAAGGATACTAAAGGAACTAAGTGACGAGATAGCTAGGCCGCTATACCTTATATTTCTAGACACTATCAAGACTGGAGTAGTACCATTGGACTGGCGCATTGCCAACGTGGTACCAATCTACAAAAAAGGGAGCAAAAGTGAGCCTGGTAACTACAGGCCAGTAAGTCTCACTTCAGTAACGGGAAAAATTTTCGAGGGGATTCTGAGAGACGCCATCGATGAGTACCTCAAGGAGATTAAGGGAATAACTCCTCACCAGCATGGATTCATGAAGGGTCGCTCATGTCAGACAAATCTGATCAGTTTCTACGATGAAGTAAGCTCTAAGCTGGACCAGGGAGAATCTATTGATCTTGTATATCTGGACTTCTCTAAAGCCTTTGACACCGTGCCACATAATAGGCTAATATACAAAATGAGGCAGCTCGGACTGGGCGAAAACGTGTGTAAGTGGGTAAAAAATTGGCTCAACGATAGAAAGCAGAGGGTGGTAATAAATGGTTCGTACTCTGATTGGACCACAGTCGCTAGCGGGGTGCCACAGGGTTCAGTATTAGGCCCCACTCTGTTCAACATATTTATTAATGACTTGATAGAGGGGCTGCACAGCAAAATATCAATATTTGCAGATGACACAAAATTATACAATGTAATTAATGCAACGGAGGACAATATGTGGCTACAAACGGACCTGGATAAGCTGGGGGCTTGGGCAGAAAAATGGCAAATGAAGTTCAATGTTGAAAAATGTAAGACTATGCACATGGGCAAGAGGAACGGATGTCACGAATATTCACTTAATGGGGTACCACTAGGGAAAAGTGATATGGAAAAGGATCTGGGGGTATTAGTGGATAATAGACTAAACTGGAGTAACCAATGCCAGTCAGCCGCTGCAAAGGCAAATAAAGTCTTGGGGTGCATCAAAAGAGGAATAGGGGCGAAGGACGAGAACATCATCCTCCCACTATATAAGGCACTTGTCAGACCTCACATGGAATACTGCGTACAATTCTGGACACCGGTGCTCAGGAAAGATGTCACAGTGCTTGAGGGGGTTCAAAGAAGAGCGACTAAACTAATACATGGAATGACGGGACTGGAATACCCAGAGAGGCTATCCAAATTGGGACTATTTACTCTAGAAAAAAGAAGGTTAAGAGGCGACCAAATAACCATGTATAAGTACATGAGGGGACAACACATGGATCTCTCCCGCGATCTGTTTACACCCAGGTCCTCGACGGTAACAAGAGGACATCCGCTACGATTAGAGGAAAGTAGGTTTCATCACCAACACAGAAAGGGGTTCTTTACTGTAAGAGCAGTTAGACTGTGGAACTCTCTACCGGAGGAAGTGGTGATGGCAAAATCCATAGAGGAGTTTAAAAGGGGACTTGATGTCTTTCTGGAGAAGAAGGATATTACAGGATATAAATATTAGGTTAAGTGTCAATCCTGGAATATAGGCAGGTAGGAACTATTAGGGGTTGATCCAGGGAACAGTCTGATTGCCATTAGGGAGTCGGGAAGGAATTTTTTCCCCAAAAGGGCTAATTGACTTCTGGCCTTGGGGTTTTTTGCCTTCCTCTGGATCAACACAGTAGGATAGACAGGCTGGACTAGATGGACAATGTCTTCATTCGGCCTTACATACTATGTTACTATGTTACTACTACCCCCAGCAGATAGATACTGTAGGCAGCGTACAATATTATATATACTGTTTCCCTCTGGCGGGATGACGGCGCTGATGTAACAGAGACAGCAGATCCAGGAAACAATTTTGCGCAAGCCTGCTGTAACGCTTAGCTGCGTATTAATTAGGACTACTACCCCCAGCAGATAGATACTGTAGGCAGCGTATAATATTATGTATACTGTTTCCCTCTGGCGGGATGACGTCGCTGATGTAACAGAGACAGCAGATCCAGGAAACAATTTTGCGCCAGCCTGCTGTAACGCTTAGCTGCGTATTAATTAGGACTACTACCCCCAGCAGATAGATACTGTAGGCAGCGTATAATATTATGTATACTGTTTCCCTCTGGCGGGATGACAGCGCTGATGTAACAGAGACAGCAGATCCAGGAAACCATTTTGCGCCAGCCTGCTGTAACGCTTAGATGCGTATTAATTAGGACTACTACCCCCAGCAGATAGATATTGTAGGCAGCGTATAATATTATGTATGCTGTTTCCCTCTGGCGGGATGACGGCACTGATGTAACAGAGACAGCAGATCCAGGAAACAATTTTGCGCAAGCCTGCTGTAACGCTTAGCTGCGTATTAATTAGGACTACTACCCCCAGCAGACAGATACTGTAGGCAGCATATAATATTATGTATACTATTTCCCTCTGGCGGGATGACGGCGCTGATGTAACAGAGACAGCAGATCCAGGAAACAATTTTGCGCCAGCCTGCTGTAACGCTTAGCTGCGTATTAATTAGGACTACAACCCCCAGCAGATAGATACTGTAGGCAGCGTACAATATTATGTATACTGTTTCCCTCTGGCGGGATGACGGCGCTGATGTAACAGAGACAGCAGATCCAGGAAACAATTTTGCGCCAGCCTGCTGTAACGCTTAGCTGCGTATTAATTAGGACTACTACCCCCAGCAGATAGATACTGTAGGCAGCGTATAATATTATGTATACTGTTTCCCTCTGGCGGCATGACAGCGCTGATGTAACAGAGACAGCAGATCCAGTAAACAATTTTGCGCCAGCCTGCTGTAACGCTTAGCTGCGTATTAATTAGGACTACTACCCCCAGCAGATAGATACTGTAGGCAGTGTATAATATTATCTATACTGTTTCCCTCTGGCGGGATGACGGCGCTGATGTAACAGAGACAGCAGATCCAGGAAACAATTTTGCGCAAGCCTGCGGTAACGCTTAGCTGCGTAATAATTAGGACTACTACCCATAGCAGATAGATACTGTAGGCAGCGTATAATATTATGTATACTGTTTCCCTCTGGCATGATGACGGCGCTGATGTAACAGAGACAGCAGATCCAGGAAACAATTTTGCGCCAGCCTGCTGTAACGCTTAGCTGCGTAGTAATTAGGACTACTACCCCCAGCAGATAGATACTGTAGGCAGCGTACAATATTATGTATACTGTTTCCCTCTGGCGGGATGACGGCGCTGATGTAACAGAGACAGCAGATCCAGGAAACAATTTTGCGCAAGCCTGCTGTAACGCTTAGCTGCGTATTAATTAGGACAACTACCCCCAGCAGATAGATACTGTAGGCAGCGTATAATATTATGTATACTGTTTCCCTCTGGCGGGATGATGTCGCTGATGTAACAGAGACAGCAGATCCAGGAAACCATTTTGCGCCAGCCTGCTGTAACGCTTAGATGCGTATTAATTAGGACTACTACCCCCAGCAGATAGATATTGTAGGCAGCGTATAATATTATGTATACTGTTTCCCTCTGGCGGGATGACGGCACTGATGTAACAGAGACAGCAGATCCAGGAAACAATTTTGCGCAAGCCTGCTGTAACGCTTAGCTGCGTATTAATTAGGACTACTACCCCCAGCAGACAGATACTGTAGGCAGCATATAATATTATGTATACTATTTCCCTCTGGCGGGATGACGGCGCTGATGTAACAGAGACAGCAGATCCAGGAAACAATTTTGCGCAAGGCTGCTGTAACGCTTAGCTGCGTATTAATTAGGACTACTACCCCCAGCAGATAGATACTGTAGGCAGCGTATAATATTATGTATACTGTTTCCCTCTGGCGGGATGACGGCGCTGATGTAACAGAGACAGCAGATCCAGGAAACAATTTTGCGCAAGCCTGTGGTAGCGCTTAGCTGCGTAATAATTAGGACTACTACCCCTAGCAGATAGATACTGTAGGCAGCGTATAATATTATGTATACTGTTTCCCTCTGGCGGGATGACGTCGCTGATGTAACAGAGAAAGCAGATCCAGGAAACCATTTTGCGCCAGCCTGCTGTAACGCTTAGATGCGTATTAATTAGGACTACTACCCCCAGCAGATAGATATTGTAGGCAGCGTACAATATTATGTATACTGTTTCCCTCTGGCGGGATGACGGCACTGATGTAACAGAGACAGCAGATCCAGGAAACAATTTTGCGCAAGCCTGCTGTAACGCTTAGCTGCGTATTAATTAGGACTACTACCCCCAGCAGACAGATACTGTAGGCAGCATATAATATTATGTATACTATTTCCCTCTGGCGGGATGACGGCGCTGATGTAACAGAGACAGCAGATCCAGGAAACAATTTTGCGCAAGGCTGCTGTAACGCTTAGCTGCGTATTAATTAGGACTACTACCCCCAGCAGATAGATACTGTAGGCAGCGTATAATATTATGTATACTGTTTCCCTCTGGCGGGATGACGGCGCTGATGTAACAGAGACAGCAGATCCAGGAAACAATTTTGCGCAAGCCTGTGGTAGTGCTTAGCGGCGTAATAATTAGGACTACTACCCCTAGCAGATAGATACTGTAGGCAGCGTATAATATTATGTATACTGTTTCCCTCTGGCGGGATGACGGCGCTGATGTAACAGAGACAGCAGATCCAGGAAACAATTTTGCGCCAGCCTGCTGTAACGCTTAGCTGCGTATTAATTAGGACTACTACCCCCAGCAGAGAGATACTGTAGGCAGCGTACAATATTATGTATACTGTTTCCCTCTGGCGGGATGACGGCGCTGATGTAACAGAGACAGCAGATCCAGGAAATAATTTTGCGCCAGCTTGCTGTAACGCTTAGCTGCGTATTAATTAGGACTACTACCCCCAGCAGATAGATACTGTAGGCAGCGTATAATATTATGTATACTGTTTCCCTCTGGTGGGATGACAGCGCTGATGTAACAGAGACAGCAGATCCAGGAAACCATTTTGCGCCAGCCTGCTGTAACGCTTAGCTGCGTATTAATTAGGACTACTACCCCCAGCAGATAGATATTGTAGGCAGCGTATAATATTATGTATACTGTTTCCCTCTGGCGGGATGACGGCGCTGATGTAACAGAGACAGCAGATCCAGGAAACAATTTTGCGCAAGCCTGCTGTAACGCTTTACTGCGTATTAATTAGGACTACTACCCCCAGCAGAGAGATACTGTAGGCAGCGTATAATATTATGTATACTGTTTCCCTCTGGCGGGATGACGGCGCTGATGTAACAGAGACAGCAGATCCAGGAAACAATTTTGCGCAAGCCTGCGGTAAGGCTTAGCTGCGTAATAATTAGGACTACTACCCATAGCAGATAGATACTGTAGGCAGCGTATAATATTATGTATACTGTTTCCCTCTGGCAGGATGACGGCGCTGATGTAACAGAGACAGCAGATCCAGGAAACAATTTTGCGCCAGCCTGCTGTAACGCTTAGCTGCGTAGTAATTAGGACTACTACCCCCAGCAGATAGATACTGTAGGCAGCGTACAATATTATGTATACTGTTTCCCTCTGGCGGGATGACGGCGCTGATGTAACAGAGACAGCAGATCCAGGAAACAATTTTGCGCAAGCCTGCTGTAACGCTTAGCTGCGTATTAATTAGGACTACTACCCCCAGCAGATAGATACTGTAGGCAGCGTATAATATTATGTATACTGTTTCCCTCTGGCGGGATGACGTCGCTGATGTAACAGAGACAGCAGATCCAGGAAACAATTTTGCGCCAGCCTGCTGTAACACTTAGCTGCGTATTAATTAGGACTACTACCCCCAGCAGATAGATACTGTAGGCAGCGTATAATATTATGTATACTGTTTCCCTCTGGCGGGATGACAGCGCTGATGTAACAGAGACAGCAGATCCAGGAAACCATTTTGCGCCAGCCTGCTGTAACGCTTAGATGCGTATTAATTAGGACTACTACCCCCAGCAGATAGATATTGTAGGCAGCGTATAATATTATGTATACTGTTTCCCTCTGGCGGGATGACGGCACTGATGTAACAGAGACAGCAGATCCAGGAAACAATTTTGCACAAGCCTGCTGTAACGCTTAGCTGCGTATTAATTAGGACTACTACCCCCAGCAGACAGATACTGTAGGCAGCATATAATATTATGTATACTATTTCCCTCTGGCGGGATGACGGCGCTGATGTAACAGAGACAGCAGATCCAGGAAACAATTTTGCGCAAGGCTGCTGTAACGCTTAGCTGCGTATTAATTAGGACTACTACCCCCAGCAGATAGATACTGTAGGCAGCGTATAATATTATGTATACTGTTTCCCTCTGGCGGGATGACGGCGCTGATGTAACAGAGACAGCAGATCCAGGAAACAATTTTGCGCCAGCCTGCTGTAACGCTTAGCTGCGTATTAATTAGGACTACTACCCCCAGCAGAGAGATACTGTAGGCAGCGTACAATATTATGTATACTGTTTCCCTCTGGCGGGATGACGTCGCTGATGTAACAGAGACAGCAGATCCAGGAAATAATTTTGCGCCAGCCTGCTGTAACGCTTAGCTGCGTATTAATTAGGACTACTACCCCCAGCACATAGATACTGTAGGCAGCGTATAATATTATGTATACTGTTTCCCTCTGGCGGGATGACAGCGCTGATGTAACAGAGACAGCAGATCCAGGAAACCATTTTGCGCCAGCCTGCTGTAACGCTTAGCTGCGTATTAATTAGGACTACTACCCCCAGCAGATAGATATTGTAGGCAGCGTATAATATTATGTATACTGTTTCCCTCTGGCGGGATGACGGCGCTGATGTAACAGAGACAGCAGATCCAGGAAACAATTTTGCGCCAGCCTGCTGTAACGCTTAGCTGCGTATTAATTAGGACTACTACCCCCAGCAGATAGATACTGTAGGCAGCGTATAATGTTATGTATACTGTTTCCCTCTGGCGGGATGACAGCGCTGATGTAACAGAGACAGCAGATCCAGGAAACCATTTTGCGCCAGCCTGCTGTAACGCTTAGATGCGTATTAATTAGGACTACTACCCCCAGCAGATAGATACTGTAGGCAGCGTACAATATTATGTATACTGTTTGCCTCTGGCGGGATGACGGCGCTGATGTAACAGAGACAGCAGATCCAGGAAACAATTTTGCGCAAGCCTGCGGTAACGCTTAGCTGCGTAATAATTAGGACTACTACCCATAGCAGATAGATACTGTAGGCAGCGTATAATATTATGTATACTGTTTCCCTCTGGCAGGATGACGGCGCTGATGTAACAGAGACAGCAGATCCAGGAAACAATTTTGCGCCAGCCTGCTGTAACGCTTAGCTGCGTAGTAATTAGGACTACTACCCCCAGCAGATAGATACTGTAGGCAGCGTACAATATTATGTATACTGTTTCCCTCTGGCGGGATGACGGCGCTGATGTAACAGAGACAGCAGATCCAGGAAACAATTTTGCGCAAGCCTGCTGTAACGCTTAGCTGCGTATTAATTAGGACTACTACCCCCAGCAGATAGATACTGTAGGCAGCGTATAATATTATGTATACTGTTTCCCTCTGGCGGGATGACGTCGCTGATGTAACAGAGACAGCAGATCCAGGAAACAATTTTGCGCCAGCCTGCTGTAACACTTAGCTGCGTATTAATTAGGACTACTACCCCCAGCAGATAGATACTGTAGGCAGCGTATAATATTATGTATACTGTTTCCCTCTGGCGGGATGACAGCGCTGATGTAACAGAGACAGCAGATCCAGGAAACCATTTTGCGCCAGCCTGCTGTAACGCTTAGATGCGTATTAATTAGGACTACTACCCCCAGCAGATAGATATTGTAGGCAGCGTATAATATTATGTATACTGTTTCCCTCTGGCGGGATGACGGCACTGATGTAACAGAGACAGCAGATCCAGGAAACAATTTTGCACAAGCCTGCTGTAACGCTTAGCTGCGTATTAATTAGGACTACTACCCCCAGCAGACAGATACTGTAGGCAGCATATAATATTATGTATACTATTTCCCTCTGGCGGGATGACGGCGCTGATGTAACAGAGACAGCAGATCCAGGAAACAATTTTGCGCAAGGCTGCTGTAACGCTTAGCTGCGTATTAATTAGGACTACTACCCCCAGCAGATAGATACTGTAGGCAGCGTATAATATTATGTATACTGTTTCCCTCTGGCGGGATGACGGCGCTGATGTAACAGAGACAGCAGATCCAGGAAACAATTTTGCGCCAGCCTGCTGTAACGCTTAGCTGCGTATTAATTAGGACTACTACCCCCAGCAGAGAGATACTGTAGGCAGCGTACAATATTATGTATACTGTTTCCCTCTGGCGGGATGACGTCGCTGATGTAACAGAGACAGCAGATCCAGGAAATAATTTTGCGCCAGCCTGCTGTAACGCTTAGCTGCGTATTAATTAGGACTACTACCCCCAGCACATAGATACTGTAGGCAGCGTATAATATTATGTATACTGTTTCCCTCTGGCGGGATGACAGCGCTGATGTAACAGAGACAGCAGATCCAGGAAACCATTTTGCGCCAGCCTGCTGTAACGCTTAGCTGCGTATTAATTAGGACTACTACCCCCAGCAGATAGATATTGTAGGCAGCGTATAATATTATGTATACTGTTTCCCTCTGGCGGGATGACGGCGCTGATGTAACAGAGACAGCAGATCCAGGAAACAATTTTGCGCCAGCCTGCTGTAACGCTTAGCTGCGTATTAATTAGGACTACTACCCCCAGCAGATAGATACTGTAGGCAGCGTATAATGTTATGTATACTGTTTCCCTCTGGCGGGATGACAGCGCTGATGTAACAGAGACAGCAGATCCAGGAAACCATTTTGCGCCAGCCTGCTGTAACGCTTAGATGCGTATTAATTAGGACTACTACCCCCAGCAGATAGATACTGTAGGCAGCGTACAATATTATGTATACTGTTTGCCTCTGGCGGGATGACAGCGCTGATGTAACAGAGACAGCAGATCCAGGAAACAATTTTGCGCCAGCCTGCTGTAACGCTTAGCTGCGTATTAATAAGGACTACTACCCCCAGCAGATAGATACTGTAGGCAGCATATAATAGTATGTATACTGTTTCCCTCTGGCGGGATGACGGCGCTGATGTAACAGAGACAGCAGATCCAGGAAACAATTTTGCGCCAGCCTGCTGTAACGCTTAGCTGCATATTAATTAGGACTACTACCCCCAGCAGATAGATACTTTAGGCAGCATATAATATTATGTATACTGTTTCCCTCTGGCGGGATGACGGCGCTGATGTAACAGAGACAGCAGATCCAGGAAACAATGTTGCGCAAGCCTGCTGTAACCCCTAGCTGCGTATTAATTAGGACTACTACCCTCAGCAGATAGATACTGTAGGCAGCGTATAATATTATATATACTGTTTCCCTCTGGCGGGATGACGGCGCTGATGTAACAGTGACAGCAGATCCAGGAAACAATTTTGCGCAAGCCTGCTGTAACGCTTAGCTGCGTATTAATTAGTACTACTACTCCCAGCAGATAGATACTGTAGGCGGCGTATAATATTATGTATGCTGTTTCCCTCTGGCGGGATGACGGCGCTGATGTAACAGAGACAGCAGATCCAGGAAACAATTTTGCGCCAGCCTGCTGTAACGATTAGCTGTGTATTAATTAGGACTACTACCCCCAGCAGATAGATACTGTAGGCAGCGTACAATATTATGTATACTGTTTCCCTCTGGCGGGATGACAGCGCTGATGTAACAGAGACAGCAGATCCAGGAAACAATTTTGCGCCAGCCTGCTGTAACGCTTAGCTGCGTATTAATAAGGACTACTACCCCCAGCAGATAGATACTGTAGGCAGCATATAATAGTATGTATACTGTTTCCCTCTGGCGGGATGACGGCGCTGATGTAACAGAGACAGCAGATCCAGGAAACAATTTTGCGCAAGCCTGCTGTAACGCTTAGCTGCATATTAATTAGGACTACTACCCCCAGCAGATAGATACTTTAGGCAGCGTATAATATTATGTATACTGTTTCCCTCTGGCGGGATGACGGCGCTGATGTAACAGAGACAGCAGATCCAGGAAACAATTTTGTGCAAGCCTGCTGTAACCCCTAGCTGCGTATTAATTAGGACTACTACCCCCAGCAGATAGATACTGTAGGCAGCGTATAATATTATATATACTGTTTCCCTCTGGCGGGATGACGGCGCTGATGTAACAGTGACAGCAGATCCAGGAAACAGTTTTGCGCAAAAGCCTGCTGTAACCCCTAGCTGCGTATTAATTAGGACTACTACCCCCAGCAGATAGATACTGTAGGCAGCGTATAATAATATGTATACTGTTTCCCTCTGGCGGGATGACGGCACTGATGTAACAGAGACAGCAGATCCAGGAAACAATTTTGCGCAAGCCTGCTGTAACGCTTAGCTGCGTATTAATTAGTACTACTACTCCCAGCAGATAGATACTGTAGGCAGCGTATAATATTATGTATGCTGTTTCCCTCTGGCGGGATGACGGCGCTGATGTAACAGAGACAGCAGATTCGGGAAACAATTTTGCGCCAGCCTGCTGTAACGCTTAGCTGCGTATTAATTAGGACTACAACCCCCAGCAGATAGATACTGTAGGCAGCGTACAATATTATGTATACTGTTTCCCTCTGGCGGGATGACGGCGCTGATGTAACAGAGACAGCAGATCCAGGAAACAATTTTGCGCCAGCCTGCTGTAACGCTTAGCTGCGTATTAATTAGGACTACTACCCCCAGCAGATAGATACTGTAGGCAGCGTATAATATTATGTATACTGTTTCCCTCTGGCGGCATGACAGCGCTGATGTAACAGAGACAGCAGATCCAGGAAACAATTTTGCGCCAGCCTGCTGTAACGCTTAGCTGCGTATTAATTAGGACGACTACCCCCAGCAGATACATACTGTAGGCAGTGTATAATATTATCTATACTGTTTCCCTCTGGCGGGATGACGGCGCTGATGTAACAGAGACAGCAGATCCAGGAAACAATTTTGCGCAAGCCTGCGGTAACGCTTAGCTGCGTAATAATTAGGACTACTACCCATAGCAGATAGATACTGTAGGCAGCGTATAATATTATGTATACTGTTTCCCTCTGGCAGGATGACGGCGCTGATGTAACAGAGACAGCAGATCCAGGAAACAATTTTGCGCCAGCCTGCTGTAACGCTTAGCTGCGTAGTAATTAGGACTACTACCCCCAGCAGATAGATACTGTAGGCAGCGTACAATATTATGTATACTGTTTCCCTCTGGCGGGATGACGGCGCTGATGTAACAGAGACAGCAGATCCAGGAAACAATTTTGCGCAAGCCTGCTGTAACGCTTAGCTGCGTATTAATTAGGACTACTACCCCCAGCAGATAGATACTGTAGGCAGCGTATAATATTATGTATACTGTTTCCCTCTGGCGGGATGACGTCGCTGATGTAACAGAGACAGCAGATCCAGGAAACAATTTTGCGCCAGCCTGCTGTAACGCTTAGCTGCGTATTAATTAGGACTACTACCCCCAGCAGATAGATACTGTAGGCAGCGTATAATATTATGTATACTGTTTCCCTCTGGCGGGATGACAGCGCTGATGTAACAGAGACAGCAGATCCAGGAAACCATTTTGCGCCAGCCTGCTGTAACGCTTAGATGCGTATTAATTAGGACTACTACCCCCAGCAGATAGATATTGTAGGCAGCGTATAATATTATGTATACTTTTTCCCTCTGGCGGGATGACGGCACTGATGTAACAGAGACAGCAGATCCAGGAAACAATTTTGCGCCAGCCTGCTGTAACGCTTAGCTGCGTATTAATTAGGACTACTACCCCCAGCAGACAGATACTGTAGGCAGCATATAATATTATGTATACTATTTCCCTCTGGCGGGATGACGGCGCTGATGTAACAGAGACAGCAGATCCAGGAAACAATTTTGCGCCAGCCTGCTGTAACGCTTAGCTGCGTATTAATTAGGACTACAACCCCCAGCAGATAGATACTGTAGGCAGCGTACAATATTATGTATACTGTTTCCCTCTGGCGGGATGACGGCGCTGATGTAACAGAGACAGCAGATCCAGGAAACAATTTTGCGCCAGCCTGCTGTAACGCTTAGCTGCGTATTAATTAGGACTACTACCCCCAGCAGATAGATACTGTAGGCAGCGTATAATATTATGTATACTGTTTCCCTCTGGCGGCATGACAGCGCTGATGTAACAGAGACAGCAGATCCAGGAAACAATTTTGCGCCAGCCTGCTGTAACGCTTAGCTGCGTATTAATTAGGACTACTACCCCCAGCAGATAGATACTGTAGGCAGTGTATAATATTATCTATACTGTTTCCCTCTGGCGGGATGACGGCGCTGATGTAACAGAGACAGCAGATCCAGGAAACAATTTTGCGCAAGCCTGCGGTAACGCTTAGCTGCGTAATAATTAGGACTACTACCCATAGCAGATAGATACTGTAGGCAGCGTATAATATTATGTATACTGTTTCCCTCTGGCAGGATGACGGCGCTGATGTAACAGAGACAGCAGATCCAGGAAACAATTTTGCGCCAGCCTGCTGTAACGCTTAGCTGCGTAGTAATTAGGACTACTACCCCCAGCAGATAGATACTGTAGGCAGCGTACAATATTATGTATACTGTTTCCCTCTGGCGGGATGACGGCGCTGATGTAACAGAGACAGCAGATCCAGGAAACAATTTTGCGCAAGCCTGCTGTAACGCTTAGCTGCGTATTAATTAGGACTACTACCCCCAGCAGATAGATACTGTAGGCAGCGTATAATATTATGTATACTGTTTCCCTCTGGCGGGATGACGTCGCTGATGTAACAGAGACAGCAGATCCAGGAAAAATTTTGCGCCAGCCTGCTGTAACGCTTAGCTGCGTGTTAATTAGGACTACTACCCCCAGCAGATAGATACTGTAGGCAGCGTATAATATTATGTATACTGTTTCCCTCTGGCGGGATGACAGCGCTGATGTAACAGAGACAGCAGATCCAGGAAACCATTTTGCGCCAGCCTGCTGTAACGCTTAGATGCGTATTAATTAGGACTACTACCCCCAGCAGATAGATATTGTAGGCAGCGTATAATATTATGTATACTGTTTCCCTCTGGCGGGATGACGGCACTGATGTAACAGAGACAGCAGATCCAGGAAACAATTTTGCGCAAGCCTGCTGTAACGCTTAGCTGCGTATTAATTAGGACTACTACCCCCAGCAGACAGATACTGTAGGCAGCATATAATATTATGTATACTATTTCCCTCTGGCGGGATGACGGCGCTGATGTAACAGAGACAGCAGATCCAGGAAACAATTTTGCGCAAGGCTGCTGTAACGCTTAGCTGCGTATTAATTAGGACTACTACCCCCAGCAGATAGATACTGTAGGCAGCGTATAATATTATGTATACTGTTTCCCTCTGGCGGGATGACGGCGCTGATGTAACAGAGACAGCAGATCCAGGAAACAATTTTGCGCCAGCCTGCTGTAACGCTTAGCTGCGTATTAATTAGGACTACTACCCCCAGCAGATAGATACTGTAGGCAGCGTACATTATTATGTATACTGTTTCCCTCTGGCGGGATGACGTCGCTGATGTAACAGAGACAGCAGATCCAGGAAACAATTTTGCGCCAGCCTGCTGTAACGCTTAGCTGCGTATTAATTAGGACTACTACCCCCAGCAGATAGATACTGTAGGCAGCGTATAATATTATGTATACTGTTTCCCTCTGGCGGGATGACAGCGCTGATGTAACAGAGACAGCAGATCCAGGAAACCATTTTGCGCCAGCCTGCTGTAACGCTTAGCTGCGTATTAATTAGGACTACTACCCCCAGCAGATAGATATTGTAGGCAGCGTATAATATTATGTATACTGTTTCCCTCTGGCGGGATGACGGCGCTGATGTAACAGAGACAGCAGATCCAGGAAACAATTTTGCGCAAGCCTGCTGTAACGCTTTGCTGCGTATTAATTAGGACTACTACCCCCAGCAGATAGATACTTTAGGCAGCGTATAATTTTTATGTATACTGTTTCCCTCTGGCGGGATGACGGCGCTGATGTAACAGTGACAGCAGATCCAGGAAACAATTTTGCGCAAGCCTGCTGTAATTCTTAGCTGCGTATTAATTAGGACTACTACCCCCAGCAGATAGATACTGTAGGCAGCCTATAATAATATGTATACTGTTTCCCTCTGGCGGGATGACGGCACTGATGTAACAGAGACATCAGATCCAGGAAACAATTTTGCGCAAGCCTGCTGTAACGCTTAGCTGCGTATTAATTAGTACTACTACTCCCAGCAGATAGATACTGTAGGCAGCGTATAATATTATGTATGCTGTTTCCCTCTGGCGGGATGACGGCGCTGATGTAACAGAGACAGCAGATCCAGGAAACAATTTTGCGCCAGCCTGCTGTAACGCTTAGCTGCGTATTAATTAGGACTACAACCCCTAGCAGATAGATACTGTAGGCAGCGTACAATATTATGTATACTGTTTCCCTCTGGCGGGATGACGGCGCTGATGTAACAGAGACAGCAGATCCCGGAAACAATTTTGCGCCAGCCTGCTGTAACGCTTAGCTGCGTATTAATTAGGACTACTACCCCCAGCAGATAGATACTGTAGGCAGCGTATAATATTATGTATACTGTTTCCCTCTGGCGGGATGACAGCGCTGATGTAACAGAGACAGCAGATCCAGGAAACAATTTTGCGCCAGCCTGCTGTAACGCTTAGCTGCGTATTAATTAGGACTACTACCCCCAGCAGATAGATACTGTAGGCAGCATATAATATTATCTATACTGTTTCCCTCTGGCGGGATGACGGCGCTGATGTAACAGAGACAGCAGATCCAGGAAACAATGTTGCGCAAGCCTGCTGTAACCCCTAGCTGCGTATTAATTAGGACTACTACCCTCAGCAGATAGATACTGTAGGCAGCGTATAATATTATATATACTGTTTCCCTCTGGCGGGATGACGGCGCTGATGTAACAGTGACAGCAGATCCAGGAAACAATTTTGCGCAAGCCTGCTGTAACGCTTAGCTGCGTATTAATTAGTACTACTACTCCCAGCAGATAGATACTGTAGGCGGCGTATAATATTATGTATGCTGTTTCCCTCTGGCGGGATGACGGCGCTGATGTAACAGACAGCAGATCCAGGAAACAATTTTGCGCCAGCCTGCTGTAACGATTAGCTGTGTATTAATTAGGACTACTACCCCCAGCAGATAGATACTGTAGGCAGCGTACAATATTATGTATACTGTTTCCCTCTGGCGGGATGACAGCGCTGATGTAACAGAGACAGCAGATCCAGGAAACAATTTTGCGCCAGCCTGCTGTAACGCTTAGCTGCGTATTAATAAGGACTACTACCCCCAGCAGATAGATACTGTAGGCAGCATATAATAGTATGTATACTGTTTCCCTCTGGCGGGATGACGGCGCTGATGTAACAGAGACAGCAGATCCAGGAAACAATTTTGCGCAAGCCTGCTGTAACGCTTAGCTGCATATTAATTAGGACTACTACCCCCAGCAGATAGATACTTTAGGCAGCGTATAATATTATGTATACTGTTTCCCTCTGGCGGGATGACGGCGCTGATGTAACAGAGACAGCAGATCCAGGAAACAATTTTGTGCAAGCCTGCTGTAACCCCTAGCTGCGTATTAATTAGGACTACTACCCCCAGCAGATAGATACTGTAGGCAGCGTATAATATTATATATACTGTTTCCCTCTGGCGGGATGACGGCGCTGATGTAACAGTGACAGCAGATCCAGGAAACAGTTTTGCGCAAAAGCCTGCTGTAACCCCTAGCTGCGTATTAATTAGGACTACTACCCCCAGCAGATAGATACTGTAGGCAGCGTATAATAATATGTATACTGTTTCCCTCTGGCGGGATGACGGCACTGATGTAACAGAGACAGCAGATCCAGGAAACAATTTTGCGCAAGCCTGCTGTAACGCTTAGCTGCGTATTAATTAGTACTACTACTCCCAGCAGATAGATACTGTAGGCAGCGTATAATATTATGTATGCTGTTTCCCTCTGGCGGGATGACGGCGCTGATGTAACAGAGACAGCAGATTCGGGAAACAATTTTGCGCCAGCCTGCTGTAACGCTTAGCTGCGTATTAATTAGGACTACAACCCCCAGCAGATAGATACTGTAGGCAGCGTACAATATTATGTATACTGTTTCCCTCTGGCGGGATGACGGCGCTGATGTAACAGAGACAGCAGATCCAGGAAACAATTTTGCGCCAGCCTGCTGTAACGCTTAGCTGCGTATTAATTAGGACTACTACCCCCAGCAGATAGATACTGTAGGCAGCGTATAATATTATGTATACTGTTTCCCTCTGGCGGCATGACAGCGCTGATGTAACAGAGACAGCAGATCCAGGAAACAATTTTGCGCCTGCCTGCTGTAACGCTTAGCTGCGTATTAATTAGGACGACTACCCCCAGCAGATACATACTGTAGGCAGTGTATAATATTATCTATACTGTTTCCCTCTGGCGGGATGACGGCGCTGATGTAACAGAGACAGCAGATCCAGGAAACAATTTTGCGCAAGCCTGCGGTAACGCTTAGCTGCGTAATAATTAGGACTACTACCCATAGCAGATAGATACTGTAGGCAGCGTATAATATTATGTATACTGTTTCCCTCTGGCAGGATGACGGCGCTGATGTAACAGAGACAGCAGATCCAGGAAACAATTTTGCGCCAGCCTGCTGTAACGCTTAGCTGCGTAGTAATTAGGACTACTACCCCCAGCAGATAGATACTGTAGGCAGCGTACAATATTATGTATACTGTTTCCCTCTGGCGGGATGACGGCGCTGATGTAACAGAGACAGCAGATCCAGGAAACAATTTTGCGCAAGCCTGCTGTAACGCTTAGCTGCGTATTAATTAGGACTACTACCCCCAGCAGATAGATACTGTAGGCAGCGTATAATATTATGTATACTGTTTCCCTCTGGCGGGATGACGTCGCTGATGTAACAGAGACAGCAGATCCAGGAAACAATTTTGCGCCAGCCTGCTGTAACGCTTAGCTGCGTATTAATTAGGACTACTACCCCCAGCAGATAGATACTGTAGGCAGCGTATAATATTATGTATACTGTTTCCCTCTGGCGGGATGACAGCGCTGATGTAACAGAGACAGCAGATCCAGGAAACCATTTTGCGCCAGCCTGCTGTAACGCTTAGCTGCGTATTAATTAGGACTACTACCCCCAGCAGATAGATACTGTAGGCAGCGTATAATATTATGTATACTGTTTCCCTCTGGCGGCATGACAGCGCTGATGTAACAGAGACAGCAGATCCAGGAAACAATTTTGCGCCAGCCTGCTGTAACGCTTAGCTGCGTATTAATTAGGACTACTACCCCCAGCAGATAGATACTGTAGGCAGTGTATAATATTATCTATACTGTTTCCCTCTGGCGGGATGACGGCGCTGATGTAACAGAGACAGCAGATCCAGGAAACAATTTTGCGCAAGCCTGCGGTAACGCTTAGCTGCGTAATAATTAGGACTACTACCCATAGCAGATAGATACTGTAGGCAGCGTATAATATTATGTATACTGTTTCCCTCTGGCAGGATGACGGCGCTGATGTAACAGAGACAGCAGATCCAGGAAACAATTTTGCGCCAGCCTGCTGTAACGCTTAGCTGCGTAGTAATTAGGACTACTACCCCCAGCAGATAGATACTGTAGGCAGCGTACAATATTATGTATACTGTTTCCCTCTGGCGGGATGACGGCGCTGATGTAACAGAGACAGCAGATCCAGGAAACAATTTTGCGCAAGCCTGCTGTAACGCTTAGCTGCGTATTAATTAGGACTACTACCCCCAGCAGATAGATACTGTAGGCAGCGTATAATATTATGTATACTGTTTCCCTCTGGCGGGATGACGTCGCTGATGTAACAGAGACAGCAGATCCAGGAAAAATTTTGCGCCAGCCTGCTGTAACGCTTAGCTGCGTGTTAATTAGGACTACTACCCCCAGCAGATAGATACTGTAGGCAGCGTATAATATTATGTATACTGTTTCCCTCTGGCGGGATGACAGCGCTGATGTAACAGAGACAGCAGATCCAGGAAACCATTTTGCGCCAGCCTGCTGTAACGCTTAGATGCGTATTAATTAGGACTACTACCCCCAGCAGATAGATATTGTAGGCAGCGTATAATATTATGTATACTGTTTCCCTCTGGCGGGATGACGGCACTGATGTAACAGAGACAGCAGATCCAGGAAACAATTTTGCGCAAGCCTGCTGTAACGCTTAGCTGCGTATTAATTAGGACTACTACCCCCAGCAGACAGATACTGTAGGCAGCATATAATATTATGTATACTATTTCCCTCTGGCGGGATGACGGCGCTGATGTAACAGAGACAGCAGATCCAGGAAACAATTTTGCGCAAGGCTGCTGTAACGCTTAGCTGCGTATTAATTAGGACTACTACCCCCAGCAGATAGATACTGTAGGCAGCGTATAATATTATGTATACTGTTTCCCTCTGGCGGGATGACGGCGCTGATGTAACAGAGACAGCAGATCCAGGAAACAATTTTGCGCCAGCCTGCTGTAACGCTTAGCTGCGTATTAATTAGGACTACTACCCCCAGCAGATAGATACTGTAGGCAGCGTACATTATTATGTATACTGTTTCCCTCTGGCGGGATGACGTCGCTGATGTAACAGAGACAGCAGATCCAGGAAACAATTTTGCGCCAGCCTGCTGTAACGCTTAGCTGCGTATTAATTAGGACTACTACCCCCAGCAGATAGATACTGTAGGCAGCGTATAATATTATGTATACTGTTTCCCTCTGGCGGGATGACAGCGCTGATGTAACAGAGACAGCAGATCCAGGAAACCATTTTGCGCCAGCCTGCTGTAACGCTTAGCTGCGTATTAATTAGGACTACTACCCCCAGCAGATAGATATTGTAGGCAGCGTATAATATTATGTATACTGTTTCCCTCTGGCGGGATGACGGCGCTGATGTAACAGAGACAGCAGATCCAGGAAACAATTTTGCGCAAGCCTGCTGTAACGCTTTGCTGCGTATTAATTAGGACTACTACCCCCAGCAGATAGATACTTTAGGCAGCGTATAATTTTTATGTATACTGTTTCCCTCTGGCGGGATGACGGCGCTGATGTAACAGTGACAGCAGATCCAGGAAACAATTTTGCGCAAGCCTGCTGTAATTCTTAGCTGCGTATTAATTAGGACTACTACCCCCAGCAGATAGATACTGTAGGCAGCCTATAATAATATGTATACTGTTTCCCTCTGGCGGGATGACGGCACTGATGTAACAGAGACATCAGATCCAGGAAACAATTTTGCGCAAGCCTGCTGTAACGCTTAGCTGCGTATTAATTAGTACTACTACTCCCAGCAGATAGATACTGTAGGCAGCGTATAATATTATGTATGCTGTTTCCCTCTGGCGGGATGACGGCGCTGATGTAACAGAGACAGCAGATCCAGGAAACAATTTTGCGCCAGCCTGCTGTAACGCTTAGCTGCGTATTAATTAGGACTACAACCCCTAGCAGATAGATACTGTAGGCAGCGTACAATATTATGTATACTGTTTCCCTCTGGCGGGATGACGGCGCTGATGTAACAGAGACAGCAGATCCCGGAAACAATTTTGCGCCAGCCTGCTGTAACGCTTAGCTGCGTATTAATTAGGACTACTACCCCCAGCAGATAGATACTGTAGGCAGCGTATAATATTATGTATACTGTTTCCCTCTGGCGGGATGACAGCGCTGATGTAACAGAGACAGCAGATCCAGGAAACAATTTTGCGCCAGCCTGCTGTAACGCTTAGCTGCGTATTAATTAGGACTACTACCCCCAGCAGATAGATACTGTAGGCAGCATATAATATTATCTATACTGTTTCCCTCTGGCGGGATGACGGCGCTGATGTAACAGAGACAGCAGATCCAGGAAACAATGTTGCGCAAGCCTGCTGTAACCCCTAGCTGCGTATTAATTAGGACTACTACCCTCAGCAGATAGATACTGTAGGCAGCGTATAATATTATATATACTGTTTCCCTCTGGCGGGATGACGGCGCTGATGTAACAGTGACAGCAGATCCAGGAAACAATTTTGCGCAAGCCTGCTGTAACGCTTAGCTGCGTATTAATTAGTACTACTACTCCCAGCAGATAGATACTGTAGGCGGCGTATAATATTATGTATGCTGTTTCCCTCTGGCGGGATGACGGCGCTGATGTAACAGACAGCAGATCCAGGAAACAATTTTGCGCCAGCCTGCTGTAACGATTAGCTGTGTATTAATTAGGACTACTACCCCCAGCAGATAGATACTGTAGGCAGCGTACAATATTATGTATACTGTTTCCCTCTGGCGGGATGACAGCGCTGATGTAACAGAGACAGCAGATCCAGGAAACAATTTTGCGCCAGCCTGCTGTAACGCTTAGCTGCGTATTAATAAGGACTACTACCCCCAGCAGATAGATACTGTAGGCAGCATATAATAGTATGTATACTGTTTCCCTCTGGCGGGATGACGGCGCTGATGTAACAGAGACAGCAGATCCAGGAAACAATTTTGCGCAAGCCTGCTGTAACGCTTAGCTGCATATTAATTAGGACTACTACCCCCAGCAGATAGATACTTTAGGCAGCGTATAATATTATGTATACTGTTTCCCTCTGGCGGGATGACGGCGCTGATGTAACAGAGACAGCAGATCCAGGAAACAATTTTGTGCAAGCCTGCTGTAACCCCTAGCTGCGTATTAATTAGGACTACTACCCCCAGCAGATAGATACTGTAGGCAGCGTATAATATTATATATACTGTTTCCCTCTGGCGGGATGACGGCGCTGATGTAACAGTGACAGCAGATCCAGGAAACAGTTTTGCGCAAAAGCCTGCTGTAACCCCTAGCTGCGTATTAATTAGGACTACTACCCCCAGCAGATAGATACTGTAGGCAGCGTATAATAATATGTATACTGTTTCCCTCTGGCGGGATGACGGCACTGATGTAACAGAGACAGCAGATCCAGGAAACAATTTTGCGCAAGCCTGCTGTAACGCTTAGCTGCGTATTAATTAGTACTACTACTCCCAGCAGATAGATACTGTAGGCAGCGTATAATATTATGTATGCTGTTTCCCTCTGGCGGGATGACGGCGCTGATGTAACAGAGACAGCAGATTCGGGAAACAATTTTGCGCCAGCCTGCTGTAACGCTTAGCTGCGTATTAATTAGGACTACAACCCCCAGCAGATAGATACTGTAGGCAGCGTACAATATTATGTATACTGTTTCCCTCTGGCGGGATGACGGCGCTGATGTAACAGAGACAGCAGATCCAGGAAACAATTTTGCGCCAGCCTGCTGTAACGCTTAGCTGCGTATTAATTAGGACTACTACCCCCAGCAGATAGATACTGTAGGCAGCGTATAATATTATGTATACTGTTTCCCTCTGGCGGCATGACAGCGCTGATGTAACAGAGACAGCAGATCCAGGAAACAATTTTGCGCCTGCCTGCTGTAACGCTTAGCTGCGTATTAATTAGGACGACTACCCCCAGCAGATACATACTGTAGGCAGTGTATAATATTATCTATACTGTTTCCCTCTGGCGGGATGACGGCGCTGATGTAACAGAGACAGCAGATCCAGGAAACAATTTTGCGCAAGCCTGCGGTAACGCTTAGCTGCGTAATAATTAGGACTACTACCCATAGCAGATAGATACTGTAGGCAGCGTATAATATTATGTATACTGTTTCCCTCTGGCAGGATGACGGCGCTGATGTAACAGAGACAGCAGATCCAGGAAACAATTTTGCGCCAGCCTGCTGTAACGCTTAGCTGCGTAGTAATTAGGACTACTACCCCCAGCAGATAGATACTGTAGGCAGCGTACAATATTATGTATACTGTTTCCCTCTGGCGGGATGACGGCGCTGATGTAACAGAGACAGCAGATCCAGGAAACAATTTTGCGCAAGCCTGCTGTAACGCTTAGCTGCGTATTAATTAGGACTACTACCCCCAGCAGATAGATACTGTAGGCAGCGTATAATATTATGTATACTGTTTCCCTCTGGCGGGATGACGTCGCTGATGTAACAGAGACAGCAGATCCAGGAAACAATTTTGCGCCAGCCTGCTGTAACGCTTAGCTGCGTATTAATTAGGACTACTACCCCCAGCAGATAGATACTGTAGGCAGCGTATAATATTATGTATACTGTTTCCCTCTGGCGGGATGACAGCGCTGATGTAACAGAGACAGCAGATCCAGGAAACCATTTTGCGCCAGCCTGCTGTAACGCTTAGATGCGTATTAATTAGGACTACTACCCCCAGCAGATAGATATTGTAGGCAGCGTATAATATTATGTATACTTTTTCCCTCTGGCGGGATGACGGCACTGATGTAACAGAGACAGCAGATCCAGGAAACAATTTTGCGCAAGCCTGCTGTAACGCTTAGCTGCGTATTAATTAGGACTACTACCCCCAGCAGACAGATACTGTAGGCAGCATATAATATTATGTATACTATTTCCCTCTGGCGGGATGACGGCGCTGATGTAACAGAGACAGCAGATCCAGGAAACAATTTTGCGCCAGCCTGCTGTAACGCTTAGCTGCGTATTAATTAGGACTACAACCCCCAGCAGATAGATACTGTAGGCAGCGTACAATATTATGTATACTGTTTCCCTCTGGCGGGATGACGGCGCTGATGTAACAGAGACAGCAGATCCAGGAAACAATTTTGCGCCAGCCTGCTGTAACGCTTAGCTGCGTATTAATTAGGACTACTACCCCCAGCAGATAGATACTGTAGGCAGCGTATAATATTATGTATACTGTTTCCCTCTGGCGGCATGACAGCGCTGATGTAACAGAGACAGCAGATCCAGGAAACAATTTTGCGCCAGCCTGCTGTAACGCTTAGCTGCGTATTAATTAGGACTACTACCCCCAGCAGATAGATACTGTAGGCAGTGTATAATATTATCTATACTGTTTCCCTCTGGCGGGATGACGGCGCTGATGTAACAGAGACAGCAGATCCAGGAAACAATTTTGCGCAAGCCTGCGGTAACGCTTAGCTGCGTAATAATTAGGACTACTACCCATAGCAGATAGATACTGTAGGCAGCGTATAATATTATGTATACTGTTTCCCTCTGGCAGGATGACGGCGCTGATGTAACAGAGACAGCAGATCCAGGAAACAATTTTGCGCCAGCCTGCTGTAACGCTTAGCTGCGTAGTAATTAGGACTACTACCCCCAGCAGATAGATACTGTAGGCAGCGTACAATATTATGTATACTGTTTCCCTCTGGCGGGATGACGGCGCTGATGTAACAGAGACAGCAGATCCAGGAAAAATTTTGCGCCAGCCTGCTGTAACGCTTAGCTGCGTGTTAATTAGGACTACTACCCCCAGCAGATAGATACTGTAGGCAGCGTATAATATTATGTATACTGTTTCCCTCTGGCGGGATGACAGCGCTGATGTAACAGAGACAGCAGATCCAGGAAACCATTTTGCGCCAGCCTGCTGTAACGCTTAGATGCGTATTAATTAGGACTACTACCCCCAGCAGATAGATATTGTAGGCAGCGTATAATATTATGTATACTGTTTCCCTCTGGCGGGATGACGGCACTGATGTAACAGAGACAGCAGATCCAGGAAACAATTTTGCGCAAGCCTGCTGTAACGCTTAGCTGCGTATTAATTAGGACTACTACCCCCAGCAGACAGATACTGTAGGCAGCATATAATATTATGTATACTATTTCCCTCTGGCGGGATGACGGCGCTGATGTAACAGAGACAGCAGATCCAGGAAACAATTTTGCGCCAGCCTGCTGTAACGCTTAGCTGCGTATTAATTAGGACTACAACCCCCAGCAGATAGATACTGTAGGCAGCGTACAATATTATGTATACTGTTTCTCTCTGGCGGGATGACGGCGCTGATGTAACAGAGACAGCAGATCCAGGAAACAATTTTGCGCCAGCCTGCTGTAACGCTTAGCTGCGTATTAATTAGGACTACTACCCCCAGCAGATAGATACTGTAGGCAGCGTATAATATTATGTATACTGTTTCCCTCTGGCGGCATGACAGCGCTGATGTAACAGAGACAGCAGATCCAGGAAACAATTTTGCGCCAGCCTGCTGTAACGCTTAGCTGCGTATTAATTAGGACTACTACCCCCAGCAGATAGATACTGTAGGCAGTGTATAATATTATCTATACTGTTTCCCTCTGGCGGGATGACGGCGCTGATGTAACAGAGACAGCAGATCCAGGAAACAATTTTGCGCAAGCCTGCGGTAACGCTTAGCTGCGTAATAATTAGGACTACTACCCATAGCAGATAGATACTGTAGGCAGCGTATAATATTATGTATACTGTTTCCCTCTGGCAGGATGACGGCGCTGATGTAACAGAGACAGCAGATCCAGGAAACAATTTTGCGCCAGCCTGCTGTAACGCTTAGCTGCGTAGTAATT
Source organism: Eleutherodactylus coqui (assembly GCF_035609145.1). Classification (NCBI taxonomy): domain Eukaryota; kingdom Metazoa; phylum Chordata; class Amphibia; order Anura; family Eleutherodactylidae; genus Eleutherodactylus; species Eleutherodactylus coqui. Next base: position 71,318,937 of record NC_089847.1, read on the forward strand.
AGGACTACTACCCCCAGCAGATAGATACTGTAGGCAGCGTACAATATTATGTATACTGTTTCCCTCTGGCGGGATGACGGCGCTGATGTAACAGAGACAGCAGATCCAGGAAAAATTTTGCGCCAGCCTGCTGTAACGCTTAGCTGCGTGTTAATTAGGACTACTACCCCCAGCAGATAGATACTGTAGGCAGCGTATAATATTATGTATACTGTTTCCCTCTGGCGGGATGACAGCGCTGATGTAACAGAGACAGCAGATCCAGGAAACCATTTTGCGCCAGCCTGCTGTAACGCTTAGATGCGTATTAATTAGGACTACTACCCCCAGCAGATAGATATTGTAGGCAGCGTATAATATTATGTATACTGTTTCCCTCTGGCGGGATGACGGCACTGATGTAACAGAGACAGCAGATCCAGGAAACAATTTTGCGCAAGCCTGCTGTAACGCTTAGCTGCGTATTAATTAGGACTACTACCCCCAGCAGACAGATACTGTAGGCAGCATATAATATTATGTATACTATTTCCCTCTGGCGGGATGACGGCGCTGATGTAACAGAGACAGCAGATCCAGGAAACAATTTTGCGCAAGGCTGCTGTAACGCTTAGCTGCGTATTAATTAGGACTACTACCCCCAGCAGATAGATACTGTAGGCAGCGTATAATATTATGTATACTGTTTCCCTCTGGCGGGATGACGGCGCTGATGTAACAGAGACAGCAGATCCAGGAAACAATTTTGCGCCAGCCTGCTGTAACGCTTAGCTGCGTATTAATTAGGACTACTACCCCCAGCAGATAGATACTGTAGGCAGCGTACATTATTATGTATACTGTTTCCCTCTGGCGGGATGACGTCGCTGATGTAACAGAGACAGCAGATCCAGGAAACAATTTTGCGCCAGCCTGCTGTAACGCTTAGCTGCGTATTAATTAGGACTACTACCCCCAGCAGATAGATACTGTAGGCAGCGTATAATATTATGTATACTGTTTCCCTCTGGCGGGATGACAGCGCTGATGTAACAGAGACAGCAGATCCAGGAAACCATTTTGCGCCAGCCTGCTGTAACGCTTAGCTGCGTATTAATTAGGACTACTACCCCCAGCAGATAGATATTGTAGGCAGCGTATAATATTATGTATACTGTTTCCCTCTGGCGGGATGACGGCGCTGATGTAACAGAGACAGCAGATCCAGGAAACAATTTTGCGCAAGCCTGCTGTAACGCTTTGCTGCGTATTAATTAGGACTACTACCCCCAGCAGATAGATACTTTAGGCAGCGTATAATAATATGTATACTGTTTCCCTCTGGCGGGATGACGGCGCTGATGTAACAGTGACAGCTAGAGATGAGCGAACGCGTTCGTCCGAGCTTGATATTCGTGCGAATATTAGGGTGTTCGGGATGTTCGTTATTCGTGACGAACACCATGCGGTGTTCTGGTTACTTTCACTTCCTTCCCTGAGACGTTAGCGCGCTTTTCTGGCCAATTGAAAGACAGGGAAGGCATTACAACTTCCCCCTGCAACGTTTAAGCCCTATACCACCCCCCTGCTGTGAGTGGCTGGCGAGATCAGGTGTTCGCCTAATATAAAAGTCGGCCCCTCCCGCGGCTCGCCTCAGATGCGGTGTGAGTTAGATGAGGGACAGTGCTGTTTATACCGGAGCTGCTGTAGGGAAAGAATTGGTAGTTAGTGTAGGCTTCAAGACCCCCCAAAGGTCCTTATTAGGGCCACTGATAGCTGTGTGTTGGCTGCTGTTAGCAGTGGGATTTTTTTTTTTTTCTCAAAATCGCCTCTGCAGACCGTTGCACCTGGCATTAGGGACAGAAGTGCTGCATAGGCAGGGAGAGTGTTAGGAGTGAGTGTAGCCTTCAAGAACCTCAACGGTCCTTTCTAGGGCCATATTTATCCGTGTGCAGTACTGTCCAGGCTGCTGTTGGCTGTGCTGCATTTTTTTTGGGCTTCTCAAAATCGCCTCTGCAGAGCATTGCACCCTCCATTGATACTGCAGGGAAAGAATTGTATAGGCAGGGCCACAACACAGTTATTATTCATAGAATATACGCAGTGCTGCCTGTTGGTGGGAAAAAACTGAAAACAAATCTATTTGTCCAGCCTGTGTCCGTCCTTACGCCTGTGTAGACGTGTGAGCTGCGTGAAAAACATTGCTAAATCATACGCAGCCAGCTACGCTTTACTGCTGGGTTCGCCATTTGCTTTCCTTAATTGGGAAAAAAAAATACCTGCTCTCCAAGAGTTATAATAACTCTGCTACCCTCACGTTCTGTGACACATAAGCAGGGACACAGCGCAGTTATTAAACTTCGCAGGTTCATTGAATATACGCAGTGCTGCCTGTTGGTGGGAAAAAACTGAAAACAAATCTATTTGTCCAGCCTGTGTCCGTCCTTACGCCTGTGTAGACGTGTGAGCTGCGTGAAAAACATTGCTAAATCATACGCAGCCAGCTACGCTTTACTGCTGGGTTCGCCATTTGCTTTCCTTAATTGGGAAAAAAAAATACCTGCTCTCCAAGAGTTATAATAACTCTGCTACCCTCACGTTCTGTGACACATAAGCAGGGACACAGCGCAGTTATTAAACTTCGCAGGTTCATTGAATATACGCAGTGCTGCCTGTTGGTGGGAAAAAACTGAAAACAAATCTATTTGTCCAGCCTGTGTCCGTCCTTACGCCTGTGTAGACGTGTGAGCTGCGTGAAAAACATTGCTAAATCATACGCACCCAGCTACGCTTTACTGCTGGGTTCGCCATTTGCTTTCCTTAATTGGGAAAAAAAATACCTGCTCTCCAAGAGTTATAATAACTCTGCTACCCTCACGTTCTGTGACACATAAGCAGGGACACAGCGCAGTTATTAAACTTCGCAGGTTCATTGAATATACGCAGTGCTGCCTGTTGGTGGGAAAAAACTGAAAACAAATCTATTTGTCCAGCCTGTGTCCGTCCTTACGCCTGTGTAGACGTGTGAGCTGCGTGAAAAACATTGCTAAATCATACGCACCCAGCTACGCTTTACTGCTGGGTTCGCCATTTGCTTTCCTTAATTGGGAAAAAAAATACCTGCTCTCCAAGAGTTATAATAACTCTGCTACCCTCACGTTCTGTGACACATAAGCAGGGACACAGCACAGTTATTAAACTTAGATAATTCATTCACTAGAGGCAGTGGGGCCTTTCGTTTTCCAAAAAGGGCAAAAATTATATTTGGCCTGCAGTCTTGCGCCAATTTATTTCCTGCCTGGGAAATCTAATCACTGGTAATACAGCATGCTGAGGGGTAGGGGTAAGCCTAGAGGACGTGGACGTGGACGTGGCCGAGGACGCGGAGGGCCAAGTGAGGGTGTGGGCACAGGCCAAGCTCCTGATCCAGGTGTGTCGCAGCTGTCTGCTGCGCGATTAGGAGAGAGGCACGTTTCTGGCGTCCCCACATTCATCGCCCAATTAATGGGTCCACGCGGGAGACGGTTATTAGAAAATGAGCAGTGTGAGCAGGTCCTGTCCTGGATGGCAGAAAGTGCTTCGAGCAACCTATCGTCTACCCGCAGTTCTGCGCCGTCCACTGCTGCCAATCCGAATCCTCTGTCTGCTGCTCCTCCTTCCTCCCAGCCTCCTCAGTCCACTACAATGACACCTGCTCAGGAGCGGGAACACTCCCAGGAACTGTTCTCGGGCCCCTGCTTAGATTGGGCAGCAGCGGTTCCTCTCCCACCAGAGGAGTTTATCGTCACTGATGCCCAACCATTCGAAAGTTCCCGGGGTCCGGGGGAAGAGGCTGGGGACTTCCGCCAACTGTCTCAACAACTTTCTGTGGGTGAGGAGGACGATGACGATCAGACACAGTTGTCTTGCAGTGAGGTAGTAGTAAGGGCAGTAAGTCCCAGGGAGCAGCGCACAGAGGATTCGGAGGAAGAGCAGCAGGACGATGAGGTGACTGACCCCACCTGGTGTGCAACGCTTACTCAGGAGGACAGGTCTTCAGAGGGGGAGTCAAGGGCATCAGCAGGGCAGGTTGCAAGAGGCAGTGCGGTGGCCAGGGGTAGAGGCAGGGCCAGACCGAATAATCCACCAAGTGTTTCCCAAAGCGCCCCCTCGCGCCATGCCACCCTGCGTAGGCCGAGGTGCTCTAAGGTCTGGCAGTTTTTCACAGAGACGCCTGACGACCGACGAACAGTGGTGTGCAACCTTTGTCGCGCAAAGCTCAGCCGGGGAGCCAACACCAACAGCCTCACCACCACCACCATGCGCAGACATATGATGGCCAAGCACCCCGCAAGGTGGGACAAAGGCCGTTCACCGTCTCCGGTTTGCACCCCTGCCTCTCCCCCTGTGCCCCAACCTGCCACTGAGATGCAACCCCCCTCTCAGGACACAGGCACTACCGCCTCATGGCCTGCACCCACACCCTCATCTCCGCTGTCCTCGGCCCCATCCAGCAGTGTAGTTCAGCGCACCGTTCAGCCGTCGCTTGCGCAAGTGTTCGAGCGCAAGCGCAAGTACGCCGCCACGCACCCGCACGCTCAAACGTTAACCGTCCGCATCGCAAAATTCATCAGCCTTGAGATGCTGCCGTATAGGGTTGTGGAAACGGAGTCCTTCAAAAGTATCATGGAGGCGGCGGCCCCGCGCTACTCAGTTCCCAGTCGCCACTACTTTTCCCGATGTGCCGTCCCAGCCCTGCACGACCACGTCTCCCGCAACATTGTGCGCGCCCTCACCAACGCGGTTACTGCCACGGTCCACTTAACTACGGACACGTGGACAAGCACAGGCGGGCAGGGCCACTACATCTCCCTGACGGCACATTGGGTGAATTTAGTGGAGGCTGGGACAGAGTCAGAGCCTGGGACCGCTCACGTCCTACCCACCCCCAGAATTGCGGGCCCCAGCTCGGTGCTGGTATCTGCGGAGGTGTATGCTTCCTCCACTAAAGCACCCTCCTCCTCCTCCTCCTCCTCTGTCTCACAATCAAGATGTGTTAGCAGCAGCATGTCGCCAGCAGTCGGTGTCGCGCGGTGTGGCAGCACAGCGGTGGGCAAGCGTCAGCAGGCCGTGCTGAAACTACTCAGCTTAGGCGATAAGAGGCACACGGCCCACGAACTGCTGCAGGGTCTGACACAGCAGACCGACCGCTGGCTTGCGCCGCTGAGCCTCCAACCGGGCATGGTCGTGTGTGACAACGGCCGTAACCTGGTGGCGGCTCTGCAGCTTGGCAGCCTCACGCACGTGCCATGCCTGGCCCACGTCTTTAATTTGGTGGTTCAGCGGTTTCTGAAAAGCTACCCACGCTTGTCAGACCTGCTCGTAAAGGCGCGCCGGCTCTGCGCACATTTCCGCAAGTCCCACACGGACGCTGCCACCCTGCGCACCCTGCAACATCACTTTAAGCTGCCAGTGCACCGACTGCTGTGCGACGTGCCCACACGGTGGAACTCTACGCTCCACATGTTGGCCAGGCTCTATGAACAACGGAGAGCTATAGTCGAATACCAACTCCAACATGGGCGGCGCAGTGGGAGTCAGCCTCCTCAATTCCTTTCAGAAGAGTGGGCCTGGTTGGCAGACATCTGCCATGTCCTTGGTAATTTTGAGGAGTCTACCCAGGTGGTGAGCGGCGATGCTACAATCATTAGCGTCACCATTCCTCTGCTATGCATCTTGAGAAATTCCCTGCAAACCATAAAGGCAGCTGCTTTGCGCTCGGAAACGGGGGCGGGGGAAGACAGTATGCCGCTGGATAGTCAGGGCACCCTCCTGTCTATTTCTCAGCGCGTACAGGAGGAGGAGGAGGAGCATGAGGAGGATGAGGAGGAGGGGGAAGAGACAGCTTGGCCCGCTGCTGACGGTACACCGGCTGATTGCCTGTCATCCTTTCAGCGTGTATGGCCTGAGGAGGAGGAGGAGGAGGAGGAGGATCCTGAAAGTGATCTTCCTAGTGAAGACAGCCATGTGTTGCGTACAGGTACCCTGGCACACATGGCTGACTTCATGTTAGGATGCCTTTCTCGTGACCCTCGCGTTGCACGCATTCTGGCCACGACGGATTACTGGGTGTACACACTGCTCGATCCACGGTATAAGGAGAACCTGCCCACTCTGATTCCCGAAGAGGAAAGGGGTTCGAGAGTGTTGCTATACCACAGGACCCTTGCGGACAAGCTGATGGTAAAATTCCCAGCCGACAGCGCTAGTGGCAGAAGGCGCAGTTCCGAGGGCCATGTTGCAGGGGATGTGCGTAGATCGAGCAGCATGTACATCCCAGGCAGTGCAACAGTCTTTAAGGGCCTGGCCAGCTTTATGGCTCCCCACCAAGACTGTGTCACCGCTCCCCAGTCACGGCTGAGTCGGCGGGAGCACTGCAAAAGGATGGTGAGGGAGTACGTAGCGGATCGCACGACCATCCTTGGTGACGCCTCTGCCCCCTACAACTACTGGGTGTCGAAGCTGGACACGTGGCCTGAACTAGCCCTGTATGCCCTTGAGGTGCTTGCTTGTCCTGCGGCTAGCGTGTTGTCGGAGAGGGTGTTTAGTGCGGCTGGGGGAATCATCACAGATAAGCGTAGCCGCTTGTCAACCGACAGTGCCGACAGGCTAACACTCATCAAGATGAACAAAGGCTGGATTTCCCCAGACTTCTGTTCTCCACCAGCGGACAGCAGCGATACGTAAGCAATACGTAGGCTGCACCCGCGGATGGAAGCTACGTTCTCTCTCACCATCCAAAACGGGGACATTTCTGCTTCATCAATCTGTGTCTAATATTCCTCCTCCTCCTCCTCCTGCTCCACCTCCTGAAACCTCACGTAATCACGCTGAACGGGCAATTTTTCTTAGGGCCACAAGGCTCACTCAAATAATTTTTCAGAACAATTTTTATAAGTTTCAATGCGCTTAAAAGCATTGGAACTTTAACTTGAACCAATTTTTCGTTACACTGGGCTGCCTCCAGGCCTAGTTACCACTTAAGCCACATTAACCAAAGCGATTAATGGGTTTCACCTGCCCTCTTGGCTGGCCATGGCCAATTTTTGGGATGTACATTAGTACTGTTGATACAGCAATTTGTGTGGGCCCTCGCCTACAGTGTAATCAAATTAATTTTTAGCCCACCTGCATTACAGCTGACGTTACCTCAGCTGTGTTGGGCAATGCAATGGGATATTTTTGTGTACCGCCGGTGGGTTCCAGGGAGCCACCCATGCTGTAGGTGCACACTGAGTTTTTAATACATCTGTACACTTCTAAAGAACCCGTCTGACCGGGGCATGCAGTGTGGGCCGAAGCCCACCTGTATTACGCACGACATTACTACCTCAGCTGTGTTGGGCAATGCAATGGGATATTTCTATGTACCGCCGGTGGCTTCCTGGCACCCACCCAGGCAGTGGGTCCACAGGGAGTTAAACCTACATGTGTCCACTTGTAAAGAATCCCAGTCTGACTGGGGCATGCAGTGTGGGCCGAAGCACACCTGTATTACGCACGACATTACTACCTCAGCTGTGTTGGGCAATGCAATGGGATATTTCTATGTACCGCCGGTGGCTTCCTGGCACCCACCCAGGCAGTGGGTCCACAGGGAGTTAAACCTACATGTGTCCACTTGTAAAGAATCCCAGTCTGACTGGGGCATGCAGTGTGGGCCGAAGCCCACCTGTATTACGCACGACATTACTACCTCAGCTGTGTTGGGCAATGCAATGGGATATTTTTGTGTACCGCCGGTGGGTTCCAGGGAGCCACCCATGCTGTGGGTCGACAGGGACTTCACAATAGGGAGTTGTACCTGCCTGTGTCTATGAATTAAAAAGCCCGGTCTGACTGGGGCATGCAGACACCTTGACAGAATGAATAGTGTGTGGCACATAGGTTCCCCATTGCTATGCCCACGTGTGCAGCTCCAGATGGCGGTGGCACAGGATTCTATTTCTCATTGCTTCTGTACAGCATTGTGGGCTATCGCTCCGCCACTTTTAAAGAGGGTCGCTGCCTAGCCGTGCCAACCTCTGCAGTGTATGCCTGCGGTCCCTCGTCATGGCAGACGCAATTCTAAATAGACATGAGCGTGGTGTGGCATGAGGGCAGCTGAAGGCTGCGCAGGGACACTTTGGTGTGCGCTGTGGGGGGGAGGGGGTGCGGTTGGGCAGCATGTAACTCAGGAGAAGTGGCAGTGGAGTGTCATGCAGGCAGTGATTGTGCTTTGTTGGAGGTAGTGTGGTGCTTAGCAAAGGTATGCCATGCTAATGAGCGCTTTTCAGAAGTAAAAGTTGTTGGGAGGGGGGGGGGGGCCCACTCTTGCCGCTATTGTGGCTTAATAGTGGGACCTGTGAACTTAGGATGCAGCCCAACATGTAGCCCCTCGCCTGCCCTATCCGTCACTGTGTCATTCCCATCACTTTCCTGAATTGCCCAGATTTTCACACATGAAAACCTTAGCGAGCATCGGCAAAATACAAAAATGTTCTGGTCGCCCATTGACTTCAATGGGGTTCGTTGTTCGAAACGAACCCTCGAGCATCACGGGAAGTTCGTTACGAATAACGAACACCCGAACATTTTGGTGTTCGCTCATCTCTAGTGACAGCACATCCAGGAAACAATTTTGCGCAAGCCTGCTGTAATTCTTAGCTGCATATTAATTAGGACTACTACCCCCAGCAGATAGATACTGTAGGCAGCCTATAATAATATGTATACTGTTTCCCTCTGGCGGGATGACGGCACTGATGTAACAGAGACATCAGATCCAGGAAACAATTTTGCGCAAGCCTGCTGTAACGCTTAGCTGCGTATTAATTAGTACTACTACTCCCAGCAGATAGATACTGTAGGCAGCGTATAATATTATGTATGCTGTTTCCCTCTGGCGGGATGACGGCGCTGATGTAACAGAGACAGCAGATCCAGGAAACAATTTTGCGCCAGCCTGCTGTAACGCTTAGCTGCGTATTAATTAGGACTACAACCCCTAGCAGATAGATACTGTAGGCAGCGTACAATATTATGTATACTGTTTCCCTCTGGCGGGATGACGGCGCTGATGTAACAGAGACAGCAGATCCCGGAAACAATTTTGCGCCAGCCTGCTGTAACGCTTAGCTGCGTATTAATTAGGACTACTACCCCCAGCAGATAGATACTGTAGGCAGCGTATAATATTATGTATACTGTTTCCCTCTGGCGGGATGACAGCGCTGATGTAACAGAGACAGCAGATCCAGGAAACAATTTTGCGCCAGCCTGCTGTAACGCTTAGCTGCGTATTAATTAGGACTACTACCCCCAGCAGATAGATACTGTAGGCAGCATATAATATTATCTATACTGTTTCCCTCTGGCGGGATGACGGCGCTGATGTAACAGAGACAGCAGATCCAGGAAACAATTTTGCGCAAGCCTGCGGTAACGCTTAGCTGCGTAATAATTAGGACTACTACCCATAGCAGAGAGGTACTGTAGGCAGCGTATAATATTATGTATACTGTTTCCCTCTGGCAGGATGACGGCGCTGATGTAACAGAGACAGCAGATCCAGGAAACAATTTTGCGCCAGCCTGCTGTAACGCTTAGCTGCGTATTAATTAGGACTACTACCCCCAGCAGATAGATACTGTAGGCAGCGTACAATATTATGTATACTGTTTCCCTCTGGCGGGATGACGGCGCTGATGTAACAGAGACAGCAGATCCAGGAAACAATTTTTGCGCCAGCCTGCTGTAACGCTTAGCTGCGTATTAATTAGGACTACTACCCCCAGCAGATAGATACTGTAGGCAGCGTATAATATTATGTATACTGTTTCCCTCTGGCGTGATGACGTCGCTGATGTAACAGAGACAGCAGATCCAGGAAACAATTTTGCGCCAGCCTGCTGTAACGCTTAGCTGCGTATTAATTAGGACTACTACCCCCAGCAGATAGATACTGTAGGCAGCGTATAATATTATGTATACTGTTTCCCTCTGGCGGGATGACAGCGCTGATGTAACAGAGACAGCAAATCCAGGAAACAATTTTGCGCCAGCCTGCTGTAACGCTTAGATGCGTATTAATTAGGACTACTACCCCCAGCAGATAGATATTGTAGGCAGCGTATAATATTATGTATACTGTTTCCCTCTGGCGGGATGACGGCACTGATGTAACAGAGACATCAGATCCAGGAAACAATTTTGCGCAAGCCTGCTGTAACGCTTAGCTGCGTATTAATTAGGACTACTACCCCCAGCAGACAGATACTGTAGGCAGCATATAATATTATGTATACTATTTCCCTCTGGCGGGATGACGGCGCTGATGTAACAGAGACAGCAGATCCAGGAAACAATTTTGCGCAAGGCTGCTGTAACGCTTAGCTGCGTATTAATTAGGACTACTACCCCCAGCAGATAGATACTGTAGGCAGCGTATAATATTATGTATACTGTTTCCCTCTGGCAGGATGACGGCGCTGATGTAACAGAGACAGCAGATCCAGGAAACAATTTTGCGCCAGCCTGCTGTAACGCTTAGCTGCGTATTAATTAGTACTACTACTCCCAGCAGATAGATACTGTAGGCAGCGTATAATATTATGTATGCTGTTTCCCTCTGGCGGGATGACGGCGCTGATGTAACAGACAGCAGATCCAGGAAACAATTTTGCGCCAGCCTGCTGTAACGATTAGCTGTGTATTAATTAGGACTACTACCCCCAGCAGATAGATACTGTAGGCAGCGTACAATATTATGTATACTGTTTCCCTCTGGCGGGATGACAGCGCTGATGTAACAGAGACAGCAGATCCAGGAAACAATTTTGCGCCAGCCTGCTGTAACGCTTAGCTGCGTATTAATTAGGACTACTACCCCCAGCAGAGAGATACTGTAGGCAGCGTACATTATTATGTATACTGTTTCCCTCTGGCGGGATGACGTCGCTGATGTAACAGAGACAGCAGATCCAGGAAACAATTTTGCGCCAGCCTGCTGTAACGCTTAGCTGCGTATTAATTAGGACTACTACCCCCAGCAGATAGATACTGTAGGCAGCGTATAATATTACGTATACTGTTTCCCTCTGGCGGGATGACAGCGCTGATGTAACAGAGACAGCAGATCCAGGAAACCATTTTGCGCCAGCCTGCTGTAACGCTTAGCTGCGTATTAATTAGGACTACTACCCCCAGCAGATAGATATTGTAGGCAGCGTATAATATTATGTATACTGTTTCCCTCTGGCGGGATGACGGCGCTGATGTAACAGAGACAGCAGATCCAGGAAACAATTTTGCGCAAGCCTGCTGTAACGCTTTGCTGCGTATTAATTAGGACTACTACCCCCAGCAGAGAGATACTGTAGGCAGCGTATAATATTATGTATACTGTTTCCCTCTGGCGGGATGACGGCGCTGATGTAACAGAGACAGCAGATCCAGGAAACAATTTTGCGCAAGCCTGCTGTAACGCTTAGCTGCGTATTAATTAGGACTACTACCCCCAGCAGGTAGATACTGTAGGCAGCGTATAATATTATGTATACTGTTTCCCTCTGGCGGGATGACGGCGCTGATGTAACAGACAGCAGATCCAGGAAACAATTTTGCGCCAGCCTGCTGTAACGATTAGCTGTGTATTAATTAGGACTACTACCCCCAGCAGATAGATACTGTAGGCAGCGTACAATATTATGTATACTGTTTCCCTCTGGCGGGATGACAGCGCTGATGTAACAGAGACAGCAGATCCAGGAAACAATTTTGCGCCAGCCTGCTGTAACGCTTAGCTGCGTATTAATAAGGACTACTACCCCCAGCAGATAGATACTGTAGGCAGCATATAATAGTATGTATACTGTTTCCCTCTGGCGGGATGACGGCGCTGATGTAACAGAGACAGCAGATCCAGGAAACAATTTTGCGCAAGCCTGCTGTAACGCTTAGCTGCATATTAATTAGGACTACTACCCCCAGCAGATAGATACTTTAGGCAGCGTATAATATTATGTATACTGTTTCCCTCTGGCGGGATGACGGCGCTGATGTAACAGAGACAGCAGATCCAGGAAACAATTTTGTGCAAGCCTGCTGTAACCCCTAGCTGCGTATTAATTAGGACTACTACCCCCAGCAGATAGATACTGTAGGCAGCGTATAATATTATATATACTGTTTCCCTCTGGCGGGATGACGGCGCTGATGTAACAGTGACAGCAGATCCAGGAAACAGTTTTGCGCAAGCCTGCTGTAACCCCTAGCTGCGTATTAATTAGGACTACTACCCCCAGCAGATAGATACTGTAGGCAGTGTATAATATTATCTATACTGTTTCCCTCTGGCGGGATGACGGCGCTGATGTAACAGAGACAGCAGATCCAGGAAACAATTTTGCGCAAGCCTGCGGTAACGCTTAGCTGCGTAATAATTAGGACTACTACCCATAGCAGATAGATACTGTAGGCAGCGTATAATATTATGTATACTGTTTCCCTCTGGCAGGATGACGGCGCTGATGTAACAGAGACAGCAGATCCAGGAAACAATTTTGCGCCAGCCTGCTGTAACGCTTAGCTGCGTAGTAATTAGGACTACTACCCCCAGCAGATAGATACTGTAGGCAGCGTACAATATTATGTATACTGTTTCCCTCTGGCGGGATGACGGCGCTGATGTAACAGAGACAGCAGATCCAGGAAACAATTTTGCGCAAGCCTGCTGTAACGCTTAGCTGCGTATTAATTAGGACTACTACCCCCAGCAGATAGATACTGTAGGCAGCGTATAATATTATGTATACTGTTTCCCTCTGGCGGGATGACAGCGCTGATGTAACAGAGACAGCAGATCCAGAAAACCATTTTGCGCCAGCCTGCTGTAACGCTTAGATGCGTATTAATTAGGACTACTACCCCCAGCAGATAGATATTGTAGGCAGCGTATAATATTATGTATACTTTTTCCCTCTGGCGGGATGACGGCACTGATGTAACAGAGACAGCAGATCCAGGAAACAATTTTGCGCAAGCCTGCTGTAACGCTTAGCTGCGTATTAATTAGGACTACTACCCCCAGCAGACAGATACTGTAGGCAGCATATAATATTATGTATACTATTTCCCTCTGGCGGGATGACGGCGCTGATGTAACAGAGACAGCAGATCCAGGAAACAATTTTGCGCCAGCCTGCTGTAACGCTTAGCTGCGTATTAATTAGGACTACAACCCCCAGCAGATAGATACTGTAGGCAGCGTACAATATTATGTATACTGTTTCCCTCTGGCGGGATGACGGCGCTGATGTAACAGAGACAGCAGATCCAGGAAACAATTTTGCGCCAGCCTGCTGTAACGCTTAGCTGCGTATTAATTAGGACTACTACCCCCAGCAGATAGATACTGTAGGCAGCGTATAATATTATGTATACTGTTTCCCTCTGGCGGCATGACAGCGCTGATGTAACAGAGACAGCAGATCCAGGAAACAATTTTGCGCAAGCCTGCTGTAACGCTTAGCTGCGTATTAATTAGGACTACTACCCCCAGCAGATAGATACTGTAGGCAGTGTATAATATTATCTATACTGTTTCCCTCTGGCGGGATGACGGCGCTGATGTAACAGAGACAGCAGATCCAGGAAACAATTTTGCGCAAGCCTGCGGTAACGCTTAGCTGCGTAATAATTAGGACTACTACCCATAGCAGATAGATACTGTAGGCAGCGTATAATATTATGTATACTGTTTCCCTCTGGCAGGATGACGGCGCTGATGTAACAGAGACAGCAGATCCAGGAAACAATTTTGCGCCAGCCTGCTGTAACGCTTAGCTGCGTAGTAATTAGGACTACTACCCCCAGCAGATAGATACTGTAGGCAGCGTACAATATTATGTATACTGTTTCCCTCTGGCGGGATGACGGCGCTGATGTAACAGAGACAGCAGATCCAGGAAACAATTTTGCGCAAGCCTGCTGTAACGCTTAGCTGCGTATTAATTAGGACTACTACCCCCAGCAGATAGATACTGTAGGCAGCGTATAATATTATGTATACTGTTTCCCTCTGGCGGGATGACGTCGCTGATGTAACAGAGACAGCAGATCCAGGAAAAATTTTGCGCCAGCCTGCTGTAACGCTTAGCTGCGTGTTAATTAGGACTACTACCCCCAGCAGATAGATACTGTAGGCAGCGTATAATATTATGTATACTGTTTCCCTCTGGCGGGATGACAGCGCTGATGTAACAGAGACAGCAGATCCAGGAAACCATTTTGCGCCAGCCTGCTGTAACGCTTAGATGCGTATTAATTAGGACTACTACCCCCAGCAGATAGATATTGTAGGCAGCGTATAATATTATGTATACTGTTTCCCTCTGGCGGGATGACGGCACTGATGTAACAGAGACAGCAGATCCAGGAAACAATTTTGCGCAAGCCTGCTGTAACGCTTAGCTGCGTATTAATTAGGACTACTACCCCCAGCAGACAGATACTGTAGGCAGCATATAATATTATGTATACTATTTCCCTCTGGCGGGATGACGGCGCTGATGTAACAGAGACAGCAGATCCAGGAAACAATTTTGCGCAAGGCTGCTGTAACGCTTAGCTGCGTATTAATTAGGACTACTACCCCCAGCAGATAGATACTGTAGGCAGCGTATAATATTATGTATACTGTTTCCCTCTGGCGGGATGACGGCGCTGATGTAACAGAGACAGCAGATCCAGGAAACAATTTTGCGCCAGCCTGCTGTAACGCTTAGCTGCGTATTAATTAGGACTACTACCCCCAGCAGATAGATACTGTAGGCAGCGTACATTATTATGTATACTGTTTCCCTCTGGCGGGATGACGTCGCTGATGTAACAGAGACAGCAGATCCAGGAAACAATTTTGCGCCAGCCTGCTGTAACGCTTAGCTGCGTATTAATTAGGACTACTACCCCCAGCAGATAGATACTGTAGGCAGCGTATAATATTATGTATACTGTTTCCCTCTGGCGGGATGACAGCGCTGATGTAACAGAGACAGCAGATCCAGGAAACCATTTTGCGCCAGCCTGCTGTAACGCTTAGCTGCGTATTAATTAGGACTACTACCCCCAGCAGATAGATATTGTAGGCAGCGTATAATATTATGTATACTGTTTCCCTCTGGCGGGATGACGGCGCTGATGTAACAGAGACAGCAGATCCAGGAAACAATTTTGTGCAAGCCTGCTGTAACGCTTTGCTGCGTATTAATTAGGACTACTACCCCCAGCAGATAGATACTTTAGGCAGCGTATAATAATATGTATACTGTTTCCCTCTGGCGGGATGACGGCGCTGATGTAACAGTGACAGCAGATCCAGGAAACAATTTTGCGCAAGCCTGCTGTAATTCTTAGCTGCGTATTAATTAGGACTACTACCCCCAGCAGATAGATACTGTAGGCAGCCTATAATAATATGTATACTGTTTCCCTCTGGCGGGATGACGGCACTGATGTAACAGAGACATCAGATCCAGGAAACAATTTTGCGCAAGCCTGCTGTAACGCTTAGCTGCGTATTAATTAGTACTACTACTCCCAGCAGATAGATACTGTAGGCAGCGTATAATATTATGTATGCTGTTTCCCTCTGGCGGGATGACGGCGCTGATGTAACAGAGACAGCAGATCCAGGAAACAATTTTGCGCCAGCCTGCTGTAACGCTTAGCTGCGTATTAATTAGGACTACAACCCCCAGCAGATAGATACTGTAGGCAGCGTACAATATTATGTATACTGTTTCCCTCTGGCGGGATGACGGCGCTGATGTAACAGAGACAGCAGATCCCGGAAACAATTTTGCGCCAGCCTGCTGTAACGCTTAGCTGCGTATTAATTAGGACTACTACCCCCAGCAGATAGATACTGTAGGCAGCGTATAATATTATGTATACTGTTTCCCTCTGGCGGGATGACAGCGCTGATGTAACAGAGACAGCAGATCCAGGAAACAATTTTGCGCCAGCCTGCTGTAACGCTTAGCTGCGTATTAATTAGGACTACTACCCCCAGCAGATAGATACTGTAGGCAGCATATAATATTATCTATACTGTTTCCCTCTGGCGGGATGGCGGCGCTGATGTAACAGAGACAGCAGATCCAGGAAACAATTTTGCGCAAGCCTGCGGTAACGCTTAGCTGCGTAATAATTAGGACTACTACCCATAGCAGATAGATACTGTAGGCAGCGTATAATATTATGTATACTGTTTCCCTCTGGCAGGATGACGGCGCTGATGTAACAGAGACAGCAGATCCAGGAAACAATTTTGCGCCAGCCTGCTGTAACGCTTAGCTGCGTATTAATTAGGACTACTACCCCCAGCAGATAGATACTGTAGGCAGCGTACAATATTATGTATACTGTTTCCCTCTGGCGGGATGACGGCGCTGATGTAACAGAGACAGCAGATCCAGGAAACAATTTTTGCGCCAGCCTGCTGTAACGCTTAGCTGCGTATTAATTAGGACTACTACCCCCAGCAGATAGATACTGTAGGCAGCGTATAATATTATGTATACTGTTTCCCTCTGGCGTGATGACGTCGCTGATGTAACAGAGACAGCAGATCCAGGAAACAATTTTGCGCCAGCCTGCTGTAACGCTTAGCTGCGTATTAATTAGGACTACTACCCCCAGCAGATAGATACTGTAGGCAGCGTATAATATTATGTATACTGTTTCCCTCTGGCGGGATGACAGCGCTGATGTAACAGAGACAGCAGATCCAGGAAACCATTTTGCGCCAGCCTGCTGTAACGCTTAGATGCGTATTAATTAGGACTACTACCCCCAGCAGATAGATATTGTAGGCAGCGTATAATATTATGTATACTGTTTCCCTCTGGCGGGATGACGGCGCTGATGTAACAGAGACAGCAGATCCAGGAAACAATTTTGCGCAAGCCTGCTGTAACGCTTAGCTGCGTATTAATTAGGACTACTACCCCCAGCAGACAGATACTGTAGGCAGCATATAATATTATGTATACTATTTCCCTCTGGCGGGATGACGGCGCTGATGTAACAGAGACAGCAGATCCAGGAAACAATTTTGCGCAAGGCTGCTGTAACGCTTAGCTGCGTATTAATTAGGACTACTACCCCCAGCAGATAGATACTGTAGGCAGCGTATAATATTATGTATACTGTTTCCCTCTGGCAGGATGACGGCGCTGATGTAACAGAGACAGCAGATCCAGGAAACAATTTTGCGCCAGCCTGCTGTAACGCTTAGCTGCGTATTAATTAGTACTACTACTCCCAGCAGATAGATACTGTAGGCAGCGTATAATATTATGTATGCTGTTTCCCTCTGGCGGGATGACGGCGCTGATGTAACAGACAGCAGATCCAGGAAACAATTTTGCGCCAGCCTGCTGTAACGATTAGCTGTGTATTAATTAGGACTACTACCCCCAGCAGATAGATACTGTAGGCAGCGTACAATATTATGTTTACTGTTTCCCTCTGGCGGGATGACAGCGCTGATGTAACAGAGACAGCAGATCCAGGAAACAATTTTGCGCCAGCCTGCTGTAACGCTTAGCTGCGTATTAATTAGGACTACTACCCCCAGCAGAGAGATACTGTAGGCAGCGTACATTATTATGTATACTGTTTCCCTCTGGCGGGATGACGTCGCTGATGTAACAGAGACAGCAGATCCAGGAAACAATTTTGCGCCAGCCTGCTGTAACGCTTAGCTGCGTATTAATTAGGACTACTACCCCCAGCAGATAGATACTGTAGGCAGCGTATAATATTACGTATACTGTTTCCCTCTGGCGGGATGACAGCGCTGATGTAACAGAGACAGCAGATCCAGGAAACCATTTTGCGCCAGCCTGCTGTAACGCTTAGCTGCGTAATAATTAGGACTACTACCCCCAGCAGATAGATATTGTAGGCAGCGTATAATATTATGTATACTGTTTCCCTCTGGCGGGATGACGGCGCTGATGTAACAGAGACAGCAGATCCAGGAAACAATTTTGCGCAAGCCTGCTGTAACGCTTTGCTGCGTATTAATTAGGACTACTACCCCCAGCAGAGAGATACTGTAGGCAGCGTATAATATTATGTATACTGTTTCCCTCTGGCGGGATGACGGCGCTGATGTAACAGAGACAGCAGATCCAGGAAACAATTTTGCGCAAGCCTGCTGTAACGCTTAGCTGCGTATTAATTAGGACTACTACCCCCAGCAGGTAGATACTGTAGGCAGCGTATAATATTATGTATACTGTTTCCCTCTGGCGGGATGACGGCGCTGATGTAACAGAGACAGCAGATCCAGGAAACAATTTTGCGCAAGCCTGCGGTAACGCTTAGCTGCGTAATAATTAGGACTACTACCCCTAGCAGATAGATACTGTAGGCAGCGTATAATATTATGTATACTGTTTCCCTCTGGCGGGATGACGGCGCTGATGTAACAGAGACAGCAGATCCAGGAAACAATTTTGCGCCAGCCTGCTGTAACGCTTAGCTGCGTATTAATTAGGACTACTACCCCCAGCAGAGAGATACTGTAGGCAGCGTACAATATTATGTATACTGTTTCCCTCTGGCGGGATGACGTCGCTGATGTAACAGAGACAGCAGATCCAGGAAACAATTTTGCGCCAGCCTGCTGTAACGCTTAGCTGCGTATTAATTAGGACTACTACCCCCAGCAGATAGATACTGTAGGCAGCGTATAATATTATGTATACTGTTTCCCTCTGGCGGGATGACAGCGCTGATGTAACAGAGACAGCAGATCCAGGAAACCATTTTGCGCCAGCCTGCTGTAACGCTTAGATGCGTATTAATTAGGACTACTACCCCCAGCAGATAGATATTGTAGGCAGCGTATAATATTATGTATACTGTTTCCCTCTGGCGGGATGACGGCACTGATGTAACAGAGACAGCAGATCCAGGAAACAATTTTGCGCAAGCCTGCTGTAACGCTTAGCTGCGTATTAATTAGGACTACTACCCCAGCAGAGAGATACTGTAGGCAGCATATAATATTATGTATACTGTTTCCCTCTGGCGGGATGACGGCGCTGATGTAACAGAGACAGCAGGTCCAGGAAACAATTTTGCGCCAGCCTGCTGTAACGATTAGCTGTGTATTAATTAGGACTACTACCCCCAGCAGATAGATACTGTAGGCAGCGTACAATATTATGTATACTGTTTCCCTCTGGCGGGATGACAGCGCTGATGTAACAGAGACAGCAGATCCAGGAAACCATTTTGCGCCAGCCTGCTGTAACGCTTAGATGCGTATTAATTAGGACTACTACCCCCAGCAGATAGATATTGTAGGCAGCGTATAATATTATGTATACTGTTTCCCTCTGGCGGGATGACGGCACTGATGTAACAGAGACAGCAGATCCAGGAAACAATTTTGCGCAAGCCTGCTGTAACGCTTAGCTGCGTATTAATTAGGACTACTACCCCAGCAGAGAGATACTGTAGGCAGCATATAATATTATGTATACTGTTTCCCTCTGGCGGGATGACGGCGCTGATGTAACAGAGACAGCAGGTCCAGGAAACAATTTTGCGCCAGCCTGCTGTAACGATTAGCTGTGTATTAATTAGGACTACTACCCCCAGCAGATAGATACTGTAGGCAGCGTACAATATTATGTATACTGTTTCCCTCTGGCGGGATGACAGCGCTGATGTAACAGAGACAGCAGATCCAGGAAACAATTTTGCGCCAGCCTGCTGTAACGCTTAGCTGCGTATTAATAAGGACTACTACCCCCAGCAGATAGATACTGTAGGCAGCATATAATAGTATGTATACTGTTTCCCTCTGGCGGGATGACGGCGCTGATGTAACAGAGACAGCAGATCCAGGAAACAATTTTGCGCAAGCCTGCTGTAACGCTTAGCTGCATATTAATTAGGACTACTACCCCCAGCAGATAGATACTTTAGGCAGCGTATAATATTATGTATACTGTTTCCCTCTGGCGGGATGACGGCGCTGATGTAACAGAGACAGCAGATCCAGGAAACAATTTTGCGCAAGCCTGCTGTAACCCCTAGCTGCGTATTAATTAGGACTACTACCCCCAGCAGATAGATACTGTAGGCAGTGTATAATATTATGTATACTGTTTCCCTCTGGCGGGATGACGGCGCTGATGTAACAGAGACAGCAGATCCAGGAAACAATTTTGCGCAAGCCTGCGGTAACGCTTAGCTGCGTAATAATTAGGACTACTACCCATAGCAGATAGATACTGTAGGCAGCGTATAATATTATGTATACTGTTTCCCTCTGGCGGGATGACGGCGCTGATGTAACAGAGACAGCAGATCCAGGAAACAATTTTGCGCCAGCCTGCTGTAACGCTTAGCTGCGTAGTAATTAGGACTACTACCCCCAGTAGATAGATACTGTAGGCAGCGTACAATATTATGTATACTGTTTCCCTCTGGCGGGATGACGGCGCTGATGTAACAGAGACAGCAGATCCAGGAAACAATTTTGCGCCAGCCTGCTGTAACGCTTAGCTGCGTATTAATTAGGACTACTACCCCCAGCAGATAGATACTGTAGGCAGCGTATAATATTATGTATACTGTTTCCCTCTGGTGGGATGACAGCGCTGATGTAACAGAGACAGCAGATCCAGGAAACCATTTTGCGCCAGCCTGCTGTAACGCTTAGCTGCGTATAAATTAGGACTACTACCCCCAGCAGATAGATATTGTAGGCAGCGTATAATATTATGTATACTGTTTCCCTCTGGCGGGATGACGGCGCTGATATAACAGAGACAGCAGATCCAGGAAACAATTTTGCGCAAGCCTGCTGTAACGCTTAGCTGCGTATTAATTAGGACTACTACCCCCAGCAGGTAGATACTGTAGGCAGCGTATAATATTATGTATACTGTTTCCCTCTGGCAGGATGACGGCGCTGATGTAACAGAGACAGCAGATCCAGGAAACAATTTTGCGCAAGCCTGCTGTAACGCTTAGCTGCGTATTAATTAGGACTACTACCCCCAGCAGGTAGATACTGTAGGCAGCGTATAATATTATGTATACTGTTTCCCTCTGGCGGGATGACGGCGCTGATGTAACAGAGACAGCAGATCCAGGAAACAATTTTGCGCAAGCCTGCGGTAACGCTTAGCTGCGTAATAATTAGGACTACTACCCCTAGCAGATAGATACTGTAGGCAGCGTATAATATTATGTATACTGTTTCCCTCTGGCGGGATGACGGCGCTGATGTAACAGAGACAGCAGATCCAGGAAACAATTTTGCGCAAGCCTGCGGTAACGCTTAGCTGCGTAATAATTAGGACTACTACCCCTAGCAGATAGATACTGTAGGCAGCGTATAATATTATGTATACTGTTTCCCTCTGGCGGGATGACGGCGCTGATGTAACAGAGACAGCAGATCCAGGAAACAATTTTGCGCCAGCCTGCTGTAACGCTTAGCTGCGTATTAATTAGGACTACTACCCCCAGCAGAGAGATACTGTAGGCAGCGTACATTATTATGTATACTGTTTCCCTCTGGCGGGATGACGGCGCTGATGTAACAGAGACAGCAGATCCAGGAAACAATTTTGCGCAAGCCTGCTGTAACGCTTAGCTGCGTATTAATAAGGACTACTACCCCCAGCAGATAGATACTGTAGGCAGCATATAATAGTATGTATACTGTTTCCCTCTGGCGGGATGACGGCGCTGATGTAACAGAGACAGCAGATCCAGGAAACAATTTTGCGCAAGCCTGCGGTAACGCTTAGCTGCGTAATAATTAGGACTACTACCCATAGCAGATAGATACTGTAGGCAGCGTATAATATTATGTATACTGTTTCCCTCTGGCGGGATGATGGCGCTAATGTAACAGAGACAGCAGATCCAGGAAACAAGTTTGCGCAAGCCTGCTGTAACGCTTAGCTGCGTATTAATTAGGACTACTACCCCCAGCAGATAGATACTGTAGGCAGCGTACAATATTATGTATACTGTTTCCCTCTGGCGGGATGACGGCGCTGATGTAACAGAGACAGCAGATCCAGGAAACAATTTTGCGCCAGCCTGCTGTAACGCTTAGCTGCGTATTAATTAGGACTACTACCCCCAGCAGACAGATACTGTAGGCAGCGTATAATATTATGTATACTGTTTCCCTCTGGCGGGATGACGGCGCTGATGTAACAGAGACAGCAGATCCAGGAAACAATTTTGCGCAAGCCTGCTGTAACGCTTAGCTGCGTATTAATTAGGACTACTACCCCCAGCAGGTAGATACTGTAGGCAGCGTATAATATTATGTATACTGTTTCCCTCTGGCGGGATGACGGCGCTGATGTAACAGAGACAGCAGATCCAGGAAACAATTTTGCGCAAGCCTGCTGTAACGCTTAGCTGCGTATTAATTAGTACTACTACTCCCAGCAGATAGATACTGTAGGCAGCGTATAATATTATGTATGCTGTTTCCCTCTGGCGGGATGACGGCGCTGATGTAACAGAGACAGCAGATCCAGGAAACAATTTTGCGCAAGCCTGCTGTAACGCTAAGCTGCGTATTAATTAGGACTACTACCCCCAGCAGGTAGATACTGTAGGCAGCGTATAATATTATGTATACTGTTTCCCTCTGGCGGGATGACGGCGCTGATGTAACAGAGACAGCAGATCCAGGAAACAATTTTGCGCAAGCCTGCTGTAAAGCTTAGCTGCGTATTAATTAGGACTACTACCCCTAGCAGATAGATACTGTAGGCAGCGTATAATATTATGTATACTGTTTCCCTCTGGCGGGATGACGGCGCTGATGTAACAGAGACAGCAGATCCAGGAAACAATTTTGCGCAAGCCTGCGGTAACGCTTAGCTGCGTAATAATTAGGACTACTACCCCTAGCAGATAGATACTGTAGGCAGCGTATAATATTATGTATACTGTTTCCCTCTGGCGGGATGACGGCGCTGATGTAACAGAGACAGCAGATCCAGGAAACAATTTTGCGCCAGCCTGCTGTAACGCTTAGCTGCGTAATAATTAGGACTACTACCCCCAGCAGAGAGATACTGTAGGCCGCGTACATTATTATGTATACTGTTTCCCTCTGGCGGGATGACGTCGCTGATGTAACAGAGACAGCAGATCCAGGAAACAATTTTGCGCCAGCATGCTGTAACGCTTAGCTGCGTATTAATTAGGACTACTACCCCCAGCAGATAGATACTGTAGGCAGCGTATAATATTATGTATACTGTTTCCCTCTGGCGGGATGACAGCGCTGATGTAACAGAGACAGCAGATCCAGGAAACCATTTTGCGCCAGCCTGCTGTAACGCTTAGCTGCGAATTAATTAGGACTACTACCCCCAGCAGATAGATATTGTAGGCAGCGTATAATATTATGTATACTGTTTCCCTCTGGCGGGATGACGGCGCTGATGTAACAGAGACAGCAGATCCAGGAAACAATTTTGCGCAAGCCTGCTGTAACGCTTTGCTGCGTATTAATTAGGACTACTACCCCCAGCAGAGAGATACTGTAGGCAGCGTATAATATTATGTATACTGTTTCCCTCTGGCGGGATGACGGCGCTGATGTAACAGAGACAGCAGATCCAGGAAACAATTTTGCGCAAGCCTGCTGTAACGCTTAGCTGCGTATTAATTAGGACTACTACCCCCAGCAGGTAGATACTGTAGGCAGCGTATAATATTATGTATACTGTTTCCCTCTGGCGGGATGACGGCGCTGATGTAACAGAGACAGCAGATCCAGGAAACAATTTTGCGCAAGCCTGCTGTAACGCTTAGCTGCGTATTAATTAGTACTACTACTCCCAGCAGATAGATACTGTAGGCAGCGTATAATATTATGTATGCTGTTTCCCTCTGGCGGGATGACGGCGCTGATGTAACAGAGACAGCAGATCCATGAAACAATTTTGCGCAAGCCTGCTGTAACGCTTAGCTGCGTATTAATTAGGACTACTACCCCCAGCAGGTAGATACTGTAGGCAGCGTATAATATTATGTATACTGTTTCCCTCTGGCGGGATGACGGCGCTGATGTAACAGAGACAGCAGATCCAGGAAACAATTTTGCGCAAGCCTGCGGTAACGCTTAGCTGCGTAATAATTAGGACTACTACCCCTAGCAGATAGATACTGTAGGCAGCGTATAATATTATGTATACTGTTTCCCTCTGGCGGGATGACGGCGCTGATGTAACAAAGACAGCAGATCCAGGAAACAATTTTGCGCAAGCCTGCGGTAACGCTTAGCTGCGTAATAATTAGGACTACTACCCCTAGCAGATAGATACTGTAGGCAGCGTATAATATTATGTATACTGTTTCCCTCTGGCGGGATGACGGCGCTGATGTAACAGAGACAGCAGATCCAGGAAACAATTTTGCGCCAGCCTGCTGTAACGCTTAGCTGCGTATTAATTAGGACTACTACCCCCAGCAGAGAGATACTGTAGGCAGCGTACAATATTATGTATACTGTTTCCCTCTGGCGGGATGACGTCGCTGATGTAACAGAGACAGCAGATCCAGGAAACAATTTTGCGCCAGCCTGCTGTAACGCTTAGCTGCGTATTAATTAGGACTACTACCCCCAGCAGATAGATACTGTAGGCAGCGTATAATATTATGTATACTGTTTCCCTCTGGCGGGATGACAGCGCTGATGTAACAGAGACAGCAGATCCAGGAAACCATTTTGCGCCAGCCTGCTGTAACGCTTAGATGCGTATTAATTAGGACTACTACCCCCAGCAGATAGATATTGTAGGCAGCGTATAATATTATGTATACTGTTTCCCTCTGGCGGGATGACGGCACTGATGTAACAGAGACAGCAGATCCAGGAAACAATTTTGCGCAAGCCTGCTGTAACGCTTAGCTGCGTATTAATTAGGACTACTACCCCCAGCAGAGAGAAACTGTAGGCAGCATATAATATTATGTATACTGTTTCCCTCTGGCGGGATGACGGCGCTGATGTAACAGAGACAGCAGATCCAGGAAACAATTTTGCGCAAGGCTGCTGTAACGCTTAGCTGCGTATTAATTAGGACTACTACCCCCAGCAGATAGATACTGTAGGCAGCGTATAATATTATGTATACTGTTCCCTCTGGCGGGATGACGGCGCTGATGTAACAGAGACAGCAGATCCAGGAAACAATTTTGCGCAAGCCTGCTGTAACGCTTAGCTGC
This sequence comes from Eleutherodactylus coqui, assembly GCF_035609145.1. Taxonomy (NCBI): domain Eukaryota; kingdom Metazoa; phylum Chordata; class Amphibia; order Anura; family Eleutherodactylidae; genus Eleutherodactylus; species Eleutherodactylus coqui. The sequence goes on from NC_089847.1 coordinate 71,344,239, forward strand.
GTATTAATTAGTACTACTACTCCCAGCAGATAGATACTGTAGGCAGAGTATAATATTATGTATGCTGTTTCCCTCTGGCGGGATGACGGCGCTGATGTAACAGACAGCAGATCCAGGAAACAATTTTGCGCCAGCCTGCTGTAACGATTAGCTGTGTATTAATTAGGACTACTACCCCCAGCAGATAGATACTGTAGGCAGCGTACAATATTATGTATACTGTTTCCCTCTGGCGGGATGACAGCGCTGATGTAACAGAGACAGCAGATCCAGGAAACAATTTTGCGCCAGCCTGCTGTAACGCTTAGCTGCATATTAATAAGGACTACTACCCCCAGCAGATAGATACTGTAGGCAGCATATAATAGTATGTATACTGTTTCCCTCTGGCGGGATGACGGCGCTGATGTAACAGAGACAGCAGATCCAGGAAACAATTTCGCGCAATCCTGCTGTAACGCTTAGCTGCATATTAATTAGGACTACTACCCCCAGCAGATAGATACTTTAGGCAGCTTATAATATTATGTATACTGTTTCCCTCTGGCGGGATGACGGCGCTGATGTAACAGAGACAGCAGATCCAGGAAACAATTTTGCGCAAGCCTGCTGTAACCCCTAGCTGCGTATTAATTAGGACTACTACCCCCAGCAGATAGATACTGTAGGCAGTGTATAATATTATGTATACTGTTTCCCTCTGGCGGGATGACGGCGCTGATGTAACAGAGACAGCAGATCCAGGAAACAATTTTGCGCAAGCCTGCGGTAACGCTTAGCTGCGTAATAATTAGGACTACTACCCCCAGCAGATAGATACTGTAGGCAGCGTATAATATTATATATACTGTTTCCCTCTGGCGGGATGACGGCGCTGATGTAACAGTGACAGCAGATCCAGGAAACAATTTTGCGCAAGCCTGCTGTAATTCTTAGCTGCGTATTAATTAGGACGACTACCCCCAGCAGATAGATACTGTAGGCAGCGTATAATAATATGTATACTGTTTCCCTCTGGCGGGATGACGGCACTGATGTAACAGAGACACAGCTGATCCAGGAAACAATTTTGCGCAAGCCTGCTGTAACGCTTAGCTGCGTATTAATTAGTACTACTACTCCCAGCAGATAGATACTGTAGGCAGCGTATAATATTATGTATGCTGTTTCCCTCTGGCGGGATGACGGCGCTGATGTAACAGAGACAGCAGATCCAGGAAACAATTTTGCGCCAGCCTGCTGTAACGCTTAGCTGCGTATTAATTAGGACTACAACCCCCAGCAGATAGATACTGTAGGCAGCGTACAATATTATGTATACTGTTTCCCTCTGGCGGGATGACGGCGCTGATGTAACAGAGACAGCAGATCCAGGAAACAATTTTGCGCCAGCCTGCTGTAACGCTTAGCTGCGTATTAATTAGGACTACTACCCCCAGCAGATAGATACTGTAGGCAGCGTATAATATTATGTATACTGTTTCCCTCTGGCGGGATGACAGCGCTGATGTAACAGATACAGCAGATCCAGGAAACAATTTTGCGCAAGCCTGCTGTAACGCTTAGCTGCGTATTAATTAGTACTACTACTCCCAGCAGATAGATACTGTAGGCAGCGTATAATATTATGTATGCTGTTTCCCTCTGGCGGGATGACGGTGCTGATGTAACAGAGACAGCAGATCCAGGAAACAATTTTGCGCAAGCCTGCTGTAACGCTTAGCTGCGTATTAATTAGTACTACTACTCCCAGCAGATAGATACTGTAGGCAGCGTATAATATTATGTATGCTGTTTCCCTCTGGCGGGATGACGGTGCTGATGTAACAGAGACAGCAGATCCAGGAAACAATTTTGCGCAAGCCTGCGGTAACGCTTAGCTGCGTAATAATTAGGACTACTACCCATAGCAGATAGATACTGTAGGCAGCGTATAATATTATGTATACTGTTTCCCTCTGGCGGGATGATGGCGCTGATGTAACAGAGACAGCAGATCCAGGAAACAATTTTGCGCCAGCCTGCTGTAACGCTTAGCTGCGTATTAATTAGGACTACTACCCCCAGCAGATAGATACTGTAGGCAGCGTACAATATTATGTATACTGTTTCCCTCTGGCGGGATGACGGCGCTGATGTAACAGAGACAGCAGATCCAGGAAACAATTTTGCGCAAGCCTGCGGTAACGCTTAGCTGCGTAATAATTAGGACTACTACCCATAGCAGATAGATACTGTAGGCAGCGTATAATATTATGTATACTGTTTCCCTCTGGCGGGATGACAGCGCTGATGTAACAGATACAGCAGATCCAGGAAACAATTTTGCGCAAGCCTGCTGTAACGCTTAGCTGCGTATTAATTAGTACTACTACTCCCAGCAGATAGATACTGTAGGCAGCGTATAATATTATGTATGCTGTTTCCCTCTGGCGGGATGACGGTGCTGATGTAACAGAGACAGCAGATCCAGGAAACAATTTTGCGCAAGCCTGCTGTAACGCTTAGCTGCGTATTAATTAGTACTACTACTCCCAGCAGATAGATACTGTAGGCAGCGTATAATATTATGTATGCTGTTTCCCTCTGGCGGGATGACGGTGCTGATGTAACAGAGACAGCAGATCCAGGAAACAATTTTGCGCAAGCCTGCGGTAACGCTTAGCTGCGTAATAATTAGGACTACTACCCATAGCAGATAGATACTGTAGGCAGCGTATAATATTATGTATACTGTTTCCCTCTGGCGGGATGATGGCGCTGATGTAACAGAGACAGCAGATCCAGGAAACAATTTTGCGCCAGCCTGCTGTAACGCTTAGCTGCGTATTAATTAGGACTACTACCCCCAGCAGATAGATACTGTAGGCAGCGTACAATATTATGTATACTGTTTCCCTCTGGCGGGATGACGGCGCTGATGTAACAGAGACAGCAGATCCAGGAAACAATTTTGCGCCAGCCTGCTGTAACGCTTAGCTGCGTATTAATTAGGACTACTACCCCCAGCAGATAGATACTGTAGGCAGCGTATAATATTATGTATACTGTTTCCCTCTGGTGGGATGACAGCGCTGATGTAACAGAGACAGCAGATCCAGGAAACCATTTTGCGCCAGCCTGCTGTAACGCTTAGCTGCGTATTAATTAGGACTACTACCCCCAGCAGATAGATATTGTAGGCAGCGTATAATATTATGTATACTGTTTCCCTCTGGCGGGATGACGGCGCTGATGTAACAGAGACAGCAGATCCAGGAAACAATTTTGCGCAAGCCTGCTGTAACGCTTAGCTGCGTATTAATTAGGACTACTACCCCCAGCAGGTAGATACTGTAGGCAGCGTATAATATTATGTATACTGTTTCCCTCTGGCGGGATGACGGCGCTGATGTAACAGAGTCAGCAGATCCAGGAAACAATTTTGCGCAAGCCTGCTGTAACGCTTAGCTGCGTATTAATTAGTACTACTACTCCCAGCAGATAGATACTGTAGGCAGCATATAATATTATGTATGCTGTTTCCCTCTGGCGGGATGACGGCGCTGATGTAACAGAGACAGCAGATCCAGGAAACAATTTTGCGCAAGCCTGCTGTAACGCTTAGCTGCGTATTAATTAGGACTACTACCCATAGCAGATAGATACTGTAGGCAGCGTATAATATTATGTATACTGTTTCCCTCTGGCGGGATGATGGCGCTGATGTAACAGAGACAGCAGATCCAGGAAACAATTTTGCGCCAGCCTGCTGTAACGCTTAGCTGCGTATTAATTAGGACTACTACCCCCAGCAGATAGATACTGTAGGCAGCGTACAATATTATGTATACTGTTTCCCTCTGGCGGGATGACGGCGCTGATGTAACAGAGACAGCAGATCCAGGAAACAATTTTGCGCCAGCCTGCTGTAACGCTTAGCTGCGTATTAATTAGGACTACTACCCCCAGCAGATAGATACTGTAGGCAGCGTATAATATTATGTATACTGTTTCCCTCTGGTGGGATGACAGCGCTGATGTAACAGAGACAGCAGATCCAGGAAACCATTTTGCGCCAGCCTGCTGTAACGCTTAGCTGCGTATTAATTAGGACTACTACCCCCAGCAGATAGATATTGTAGGCAGCGTATAATATTATGTATACTGTTTCCCTCTGGCGGGATGACGGCGCTGATGTAACAGAGACAGCAGATCCAGGAAACAATTTTGCGCAAGCCTGCTGTAACGCTTAGCTGCGTATTAATTAGGACTACTACCCCCAGCAGGTAGATACTGTAGGCAGCGTATAATATTATGTATACTGTTTCCCTCTGGCGGGATGACGGCGCTGATGTAACAGAGTCAGCAGATCCAGGAAACAATTTTGCGCAAGCCTGCTGTAACGCTTAGCTGCGTATTAATTAGTACTACTACTCCCAGCAGATAGATACTGTAGGCAGCATATAATATTATGTATGCTGTTTCCCTCTGGCGGGATGACGGCGCTGATGTAACAGAGACAGCAGATCCAGGAAACAATTTTGCGCAAGCCTGCTGTAACGCTTAGCTGCGTATTAATTAGGACTACTACCCCTAGCAGGTAGATACTGTAGGCAGCGTATAATATTATGTATACTGTTTCCCTCTGGCGGGATGACGGCGCTGATGTAACAGAGACAGCAGATCCAGGAAACAATTTTGCGCAAGCCTGCGGTAACGCTTAGCTGCGTAATTATTAGGACTACTACCCCTAGCAGATAGATACTGTAGGCAGCGTATAATATTATGTATACTGTTTCCCTCTGGCGGGATGACGGCGCTGATGTAACAGAGACAGCAGATCCAGGAAACAATTTTGTGCCAGCCTGCTGTAACGCTTAGCTGCGTATTAATTAGGACTACTACCCCCAGCAGAGAGATACTGTAGGCAGCGTACAATATTATGTATACTGTTTCCCTCTGGCGGGATGACGTCGCTGATGTAACAGAGACAGCAGATCCAGGAAACAATTTTGAGCCAGCCTGCTGTAACGCTTAGCTGCGTATTAATTAGGACTACTACCCCCAGCAGATAGATACTGTAGGCAGCGTATAATATTATGTATACTGTTTCCCTCTGGCGGGATGACAGCGCTGATGTAACAGAGACAGCAGATCCAGGAAACCATTTTGCGCCAGCCTGCTGTAACGCTTAGATGCGTATTAATTAGGACTACTACCCCCAGCAGATAGATATTGTAGGCAGCGTATAATATTATGTATACTGTTTCCCTCTGGCGGGATGACGGCACTGATGTAACAGAGACAGCAGATCCAGGAAACAATTTTGCGCAAGCCTGCTGTAACGCTTAGCTGCGTATTAATTAGGACTACTACCCCCAGCAGAGAGATACTGTAGGCAGCATATAATATTATGTATACTGTTTCCCTCTGGCGGGATGACGGCGCTGATGTAACAGAGACAGCAGATCCAGGAAACAATTTTGCGCAAGGCTGCTGTAACGCTTAGCTGCGTATTAATTAGGACTACTACCCCCAGCAGATAGATACTGTAGGCAGCATATAATATTATGTATACTGTTTCCCTCTGGCGGGATGACGGCGCTGATGTAACAGAGACAGCAGATCCAGGAAACAATTTTGCGCAAGCCTGCTGTAACGCTTAGCTGCGTATTAATTAGTACTACTACTCCCAGCAGATAGATACTGTAGGAAGAGTATAATATTATGTATGCTGTTTCCCTCTGGCGGGATGACGGCGCTGATGTAACAGACAGCAGATCCAGGAAACAATTTTGCGCCAGCCTGCTGCAACGATTAGCTGTGTATTAATTAGGACTACTACCCCCAGCAGATAGATACTGTAGGCAGCGTACAATATTATGTATACTGTTTCCCTCTGGCGGGATGACAGCGCTGATGTAACAGAGACAGCAGATCCAGGAAACAATTTTGTGCCAGCCTGCTGTAACGCTTAGCTGCGTATTAATAAGGACTACTACCCGCAGCAGATAGATGCTGTAGGCAGCATATAATAGTATGTATATTGTTTCCCTCTGGCGGGATGACGGCGCTGATGTAACAGAGACAGCAGATCCAGGAAACAATTTTGCGCAAGCCTGCTGTAACGCTTAGCTGCATATTAATTAGGACTACTACCCCCAGCAGATAGATACTTTAGGCAGCGTATAATATTATGTATACTGTTTCCCTCTGGCGGGATGACGGCGCTGATGTAACAGAGACAGCAGATCCAGGAAATAATTTTGCGCAAGCCTGCTGTAACCCCTAGCTGCGTATTAATTAGGACTACTACCCCCAGCAGATAGATACTGTAGGCAGCTTATAATATTATATATACTGTTTCCCTCTGGCGGGATGACGGCGCTGATGTAACAGTGACAGCAGATCCAGGAAACAATTTTGCGCAAGCCTGCTGTAATTCTTAGCTGCGTATTAATTAGGACGACTACCCCCAGCAGATAGATACTGTAGGCAGCGTATAATAATATGTATACTGTTTCCCTCTGGCGGGATGACGGCACTGATGTAACAGAGACAGCAGATCCAGGAAACAATTTTGCGCAAGCCTGCTGTAACGCTTAGCTGCGTATTAATTAGTACTACTACTCCCAGCAGATAGATACTGTAGGCAGCGTATAATATTATGTATACTGTTTCCCTCTGGCGGGATGACGGCGCTGATGTAACAGAGACAGCAGATCCAGGAAACAATTTTGCGCCAGCCTGCTGTAACGCTTAGCTGCGTATTAATTAGGACTACAACCCCCAGCAGATAGATACTGTAGGCAGCGTACAATATTATGTATACTGTTTCCCTCTGGCGGGATGACGGCGCTGATGTAACAGAGACAGCAGATCCAGGAAACAATTTTGCGCCAGCCTGCTGTAACGCTTAGCTGCGTATTAATTAGGACTACTACCCCCAGCAGATAGATACTGTAGGCAGCGTATAATATTATGTATACTGTTTCCCTCTGGCGGGATGACAGCGCTGATGTAACAGATACAGCAGATCCAGGAAACAATTTTGCGCAAGCCTGCTGTAACGCTTAGCTGCGTATTAATTAGTACTACTACTCCCAGCAGATAGATACTGTAGGCAGCGTATAATATTATGTATGCTGTTTCCCTCTGGCGGGATGACGGTGCTGATGTAACAGAGACAGCAGATCCAGGAAACAATTTTGCGCAAGCCTGCTGTAACGCTTAGCTGCGTATTAATTAGTACTACTACTCCCAGCAGATAGATACTGTAGGCAGCGTATAATATTATGTATGCTGTTTCCCTCTGGCGGGATGACGGCGCTGATGTAACAGAGACAGCAGATCCAGGAAACAATTTTGCGCAAGCCTGCGGTAACGCTTAGCTGCGTAACAATTAGGACTACTACCCCTAGCAGATAGATACTGTAGGCAGCGTATAATATTATGTATACTGTTTCCCTCTGGCGGGATGACGGCGCTGATGTAACAGAGACAGCAGATCCAGGAAACAATTTTGCGCAAGCCTGCGGTAACGCTTAGCTGCGTTATAATTAGGACTACTACCCCTAGCAGATAGATACTGTAGGCAGCGTATAATATTATGTATACTGTTTCCCTCTGGCGGGATGACGGCGCTGATGTAACAGAGACAGCAGATCCAGGAAACAATTTTGCGCCAGCCTGCTGTAACGCTTAGCTGCGTATTAATTAGGACTACTACCCCCAGCAGAGAGATACTGTAGGCAGCGTACAATATTATGTATACTGTTTCCCTCTGGCGGGATGACGTCGCTGATGTAACAGAGACAGCAGATCCAGGAAACAATTTTGCGCAAGCCTGCTGTAACGCTTAGCTGCGTATTAATTAGGACTACTACCCCCAGCAGATAGATATTGTAGGCAGCGTATAATATTATGTATACTGTTTCCCTCTGGCGGGATGACGGCACTGATGTAACAGAGACAGCAGATCCAGGAAACAATTTTGCGCAAGCCTGCTGTAACGCTTAGCTGCGTATTAATTAGGACTACTACCCCCAGCAGAGAGATACTGTAGGCAGCATTTAATATTATGTATACTGTTTCCCTCTGGCGGGATGACGGCGCTGATGTAACAGAGACAGCAGATCCAGGAAACAATTTTGCGCAAGGCTGCTGTAACGCTTAGCTGCGTATTAATTAGGACTACTACCCCCAGCAGATAGATACTGTAGGCAGCGTATAATATTATGTATACTGTTTCCCTCTGGCGGGATGACGGCGCTGATGTAACAGAGACAGCAGATCCAGGAAACAATTTTGCGCAAGCCTGCTGTAACGCTTAGCTGCGTATTAATTAGTACTACTACTCCCAGCAGATAGATACTGTAGGAAGAGTATAATTATATGTATGCTGTTTCCCTCTGGCGGGATGACGTCGCTGATGTAACAGACAGCAGATCCAGGAAACAATTTTGCGCCAGCCTGCTGTAACGATTAGCTGTGTATTAATTAGGACTACTACCCCCAGCAGATAGATACTGTAGGCAGCGTACAATATTATGTATACTGTTTCCCTCTGGCGGGATGACAGCGCTGATGTAACAGAGACAGCAGATCCAGGAAACAATTTTGCGCCAGCCTGCTGTAACGCTTAGCTGCGTATTATTAAGGACTACTACCCCCAGCAGATAGATACTGTAGGCAGCATATAATAGTATGTATACTGTTTCCCTCTGGCGGGATGACGGCGCTGATGTAACAGAGACAGCAGATCCAGGAAACAATTTTGTGCAAGCCTGCTGTAACGCTTAGCTGCATATTAATTAGGACTACTACCCCCAGCAGATAGATACTTTAGGCAGCGTATAATATTATGTATACTGTTTCCCTCTGGTGGGATGACGGCGCTGATGTAACAGAGACAGCAGATCCAGGAAACAATTTTGCGCAAGCCTGCTGTAACCCCTAGCTGCGTATTAATTAGGACTACTACCCCCAACAGATAGATACTGTAGGCAGCGTATAATATTATATATACTGTTTCCCTCTGGCGGGATGACGGCGCTGATGTAACAGTGACAGCAGATCCAGGAAACAATTTTGCGCCAGCCTGCTGTAACGCTTAGCTGCGTATTAATTAGGACTACTACCCCCAGCAGATAGATACTGTAGGCAGCGTATAATATTATGTATACTGTTTCCCTCTGGCGGGATGACAGCGCTGATGTAACAGAGACAGCAGATCCAGGAAACAATTTTGCGCCAGCCTGCTGTAACGCTTAGCTGCGTATTAATTAGGACTACTACCCCCAGCAGATAGATACTGTAGGCAGTGTATAATATTATGTATACTGTTTCCCTCTGGCGGGATGACGGCGCTGATGTAACAGAGACAGCAGATCCAGGAAACAATTTTGCGCAAGCCTGCGGTAACGCTTAGCTGCGTATTAATTAGTACTACTACTCCCAGCAGATAGATACTGTAGGCAGCGTATAATATTATGTATGCTGTTTCCCTCTGGCGGGATGACGGTGCTGATGTAACAGAGACAGCAGATCCAGGAAACAATTTTGCGCCAGCCTGCTGTAACGCTTAGCTGCGAATTAATTAGGACTACTACCCCTAGCAGATAGATACTGTAGGCAGCGTATAATATTATGTATACTGTTTCCCTCTGGCGGGATGACAGCGCTGATGTAACAGAGACAGCAGATCCAGGAAACCATTTTGCGCCAGCCTGCGGTAACGCTTAGCTGCGTAACAATTAGGACTACTACCCCTAGCAGATAGATACTGTAGGCAGCGTATAATATTATGTATACTGTTTCCCTCTGGCGGGATGACGGCGCTGATGTAACAGAGACAGCAGATCCAGGAAACAATTTTGCGCAAGGCTGCTGTAACGCTTAGCTGCGTATTTATTAGGACTACTACCCCCAGTAGATAGATACTGTAGGCAGCGTATAATATTATGTATACTGTTTCCCTCTGGCGGGATGACGGCGCTGATGTAACAGAGACAGCAGATCCAGGAAACAATTTTGCGCAAGCCTGCTGTAACGCTTAGCTGCGTATTAATTAGGACTACTACTCCCAGCAGATAGATACTGTAGGCAGCGTATAATATTATGTATGCTGTTTCCCTCTGGCGGGATGACGGCGCTGATGTAACAGACAACAGATCCAGGAAACACTTTTGCGCCAGCCTGCTGTAACGATTAGCTGTGTATTAATTAGGACTACTACCCCCAGCAGATAGATACTGTAGGCAGCGTACAATATTATGTATACTGTTTCCCTCTGGCGGGATGACAGCGCTGATGTAACAGAGACAGCAGATCCAGGAAACAATTTTGCGCCAGCCTGCTGTAACGCTTAGCTGCGTATTAATTAGGACTACTACCCCCAGCAGATAGATACTGTAGGCAGCATATAATAGTATGTATACTGTTTCCCTCTGGCGGGATGACGGCGCTGATGTAACAGAGACAGCAGATCCAGGAAACAATTTTGCGCAAGCCTGCTGTAACGCTTAGCTGCATATTAATTAGGACTACTACCCCCAGTAGATAGATACTTTAGGCAGCGTATAATATTATGCATACTGTTTCCCTCTGGCGGGATGACGGCGCTGATGTAACAGAGACAGCAGATCCAGGAAACAATTTTGCGCAAGCCTGCTGTAACCCCTAGCTGCGTATTAATTAGGACTACTACCCCCAGCAGATAGATACTTTAGGCAGCGTATAATATTATATATACTGTTTCCCTCTGGCGGGATGACGGCGCTGATGTAACAGTGACAGCAGATCCAGGAAACAATTTTGCGCCAGCCTGCTGTAATTCTTAGCTGCGTATTAATTAGGACTACTACCCCCAGCAGATAGATACTGTAGGCAGCGTATAATATTATGTATACTGTTTCCCTCTGGCGGGATGACAGCGCTGATGTAACAGATACAGCAGATCCAGGAAGCAATTTTGCGCCAGCCTGCTGTAACGCTTAGCTGCGTATTAATTAGGACTACTACCCCCAGCAGATAGATACTGTAGGCAGTGTATAATATTATGTATACTGTTTCCCTCTGGCGGGATGACGGCGCTGATGTAACAGAGACAGCCGAACCAGGAAACAATTTTGCGCAAGCCTGCGGTAACGCTTAGCTGCGTAATAATTAGGACTACTACCCATAGCAGATAGATACTGTAGGCAGCGTATAATATTATGTATACTGTTTCCCTCTGGCGGGATGACGGCGTTGATGTAACAGAGACAGCAGATCCAGGAAACAATTTTGCGCCAGCCTGCTGTAACGCTTAGCTGCGTATTAATTAGGACTACTACCCCTAGCAGATAGATACTGTAGGCAGCGTACAATATTATGTATACTGTTTCCCTCTGGCGGGATGACGGCGCTGATGTAACAGAGACAGCAGATCCAGGAAACAATTTTGCGCCAGCCTGCTGTAACGCTTAGCTGCGTATTAATTAGGACTACTACCCCCAGCAGATAGATACTGTAGGCAGCGTATAATATTATGTATACTGTTTCCCTCTGGCGGGATGACAGCGCTGATGTAACAGAGACAGCAGATCCAGGAAACCATTTTGTGCCAGCCTGCTGTAACGCTTAGCTGCGTATTAATTAGGACTACTACCCCCAGCAGATAGATATTGTAGGCAGCGTATAATACTATGTATACTGTTTCCCTCTGGCGGGATGACGGCGCTGATGTAACAGAGACAGCAGATCCAGGAAACAATTTTGCGCAAGCCTGCTGTAACGCTTTGCTGCGTATTAATTAGGACTACTACCCCCAGCAGAGAGATACTGTAGGCAGCGTATAATATTATGTATACTGTTTCCCTCTGGCGGGATGACGGCGCTGATGTAACAGAGACAGCAGATCCAGGAAACAATTTTGCGCAAGCCTGCTGTAACGCTTAGCTGCGTATTAATTAGTACTACTACTCCCAGCAGATAGATACTGTAGGCAGCGTATAATATTATGTATGCTGTTTCCCTCTGGCGGGATGACGGCGCTGATGTAACAGAGACAGCAGATCCAGGAAACAATTTTGCGCCAGCCTGCTGTAACGCTTAGCTGTGTATTAATTAGGACTACTACCCCCAGCAGATAGATACTGTAGGCAGCGTACAATATTATGTATACTGTTTCCCTCTGGCGGGATGACGGCGCTGATGTAACAGAGGCAGCAGATCCAGGAAACAATTTTGCGCAAGCCTGCTGTAACGCTTTGCTGCGTATTATTTAGGACTACTACCCCCAGCAGAGAGATACTGTAGGCAGCATATAATATTATGTATACTGTTTCCCTCTTTCGGGATGACGGCGCTGATGTAACAGAGACAGCAGATCCAGGAAACAATTTTGCGCAAGCCTGCTGTAACGCTTAGCTGCGTATTAATTAGGACTACTACCCCCAGCAGATAGATACTGTAGGCAGCGTATAATATTATGTATATTGTTTCCCTCTGGCGGGATGACAGCGCTGATGTAACAGAGACAGCAGATCCAGGAAACAATTTTGCGCAAGCCTGCTGTAACGCTTAGCTGCGTATTAATTAGTACTACTACTCCCAGCAGATAGATACTGTAGGCAGCGTATAATATTATGTATACTGTTTCCCTCTGGCGGGATGACGGCGCTGATGTAACAGAGGCAGCAGATCCAGAAAACAATTTTGCGCAAGCCTGCTGTAACGCTTAGCTGCATATTAATTAGGACTACTACCCCCAGCAGATAGATGCTTTAGGCAGCGTATAATATTATGTATACTGTTTCCCTCTGGCGGGATGACGGCGCTGATGTAACAAAGACAGCAGATCCAGGAAACAATTTTGCGCCAGCCTGCTGTAACGCTTAGCTGCGTATTAATTAGGACTACTACCCCCAGAAGATAGATACTGTAGGCAGCGTATAATATTATGTATACTGTTTCCCTCTGGCGGGATGACGGGGCTGATGTAACAGAGACAGCAGATCCAGGAAACAATTTTACGCAAGCCTGCGGTAACGCTTAGCTGCGTAATAATTAGGACTACTACCCCTAGCAGATAGATACTGTAGGCAGCGTATAATATTATGTATACTGTTTCCCTCTGGCGGGATGACGGCGCTGATGTAACAGAGAGAGCAGATCCAGGAAACAATTTTGCGCCAGCCTGCTGTAACGCTTAGCTGCGTATTAATTAGGACTACTACCCCCAGCAGATAGATACTGTAGGCAGTGTATAATATTATGTATACTGTTTCCCTCTGGCGGGATGACGGCGCTGATGTAACAGAGACAGCAGATCCAGGAAACAATTTTGCGCAAGCCTGCGGTAACGCTTAGCTGCATAATAATTAGGACTACTACCCATAGCAGATAGATACTGTAGGCAGCGTATAATATTATGTATACTGTTTCCCTCTGGCGGGATGGCGGCGCTGATGTAACAGAGACAGCAGATCCAGGAAACAATTTTGCGCCAGCCTGCTGTAACGCTTAGCTGCGTATTAATTAGGACTACTACCCCCAGCAGATAGATACTGTAGGCAGCGTACAATATTATGTATACTGTTTCCCTCTGGCGGGATGACGGCGCTGATGTAACAGAGACAGCAGATCCAGGAAACAATTTTGCGCCAGCCTGCTGTAACGCTTAGCTGCGTATTAATTAGGACTACTACCCCCAGCAGATAGATACTGTAGGCAGCGTATAATATTATGTATACTGTTTCCCTCTGGCGGGATGACAGCGCTGATGTAACAGAGACAGCAGATCCAGGAAACCATTTTGCGCCAGCCTGCTGTAACGCTTAGCTGCGTATTAATTAGGACTACTACCCCCAGCAGATAGATACTGTAGGCAGCGTATAATATTATGTATACTGTTTCCCTCTGGCGGGATGACGGCGCTGATGTAACAGACAACAGATCCAGGAAACAATTTTGCGCCAGCCTGCTGTAACGATTAGCTGTGTATTAATTAGGACTACTACCCCCAGCAGATAGATACTGTAGGCAGCGTACAATATTATGTATACTGTTTCCCTCTGGCGGGATGACGGGGCTGATGTAACAGAGACAGCAGATCCAGGAAACAATTTTACGCAAGCCTGCGGTAACGCTTAGCTGCGTAATAATTAGGACTACTACCCCTAGCAGATAGATACTATAGGCAGCGTATAATATTATGTATACTGTTTCCCTCTGGCGGGATGACGGCGCTGATGTAACAGAGAGAGCAGATCCAGGAAACAATTTTGCGCCAGCCTGCTGTAACGCTTAGCTGCGTATTAATTAGGACTACTACCCCCAGCAGATAGATACTGTAGGCAGTGTATAATATTATGTATACTGTTTCCCTCTGGCGGGATGACGGCGCTGATGTAACAGAGACAGCAGATCCAGGAAACAATTTTGCGCAAGCCTGCGGTAACGCTTAGCTGCATAATAATTAGGACTACTACCCATAGCAGATAGATACTGTAGGCAGCGTATAATATTATGTATACTGTTTCCCTCTGGCGGGATGACGGCGCTGATGTAACAGAGACAGCAGATCCAGGAAACAATTTTGCGCCAGCCTGCTGTAACGCTTAGCTGCGTATTAATTAGGACTACTACCCCCAGCAGATAGATACTGTAGGCAGCGTACAATATTATGTATACTGTTTCCCTCTGGCGGGATGACGGCGCTGATGTAACAGAGACAGCAGATCCAGGAAACAATTTTGCGCCAGCCTGCTGTAACGCTTAGCTGCGTATTAATTAGGACTACTACCCCCAGCAGATAGATACTGTAGGCAGCGTATAATATTATGTATACTGTTTCCCTCTGGCGGGATGACAGCGCTGATGTAACAGAGACAGCAGATCCAGGAAACCATTTTGCGCCAGCCTGCTGTAACGCTTAGCTGCGTATTAATTAGGACTACTACCCCCAGCAGATAGATACTGTAGGCAGCGTATAATATTATGTATACTGTTTCCCTCTGGCGGGATGACGGCGCTGATGTAACAGACAACAGATCCAGGAAACAATTTTGCGCCAGCCTGCTGTAACGCTTAGCTGTGTATTAATTAGGACTACTACCCCCAGCAGATAGATACTGTAGGCAGCGTACAATATTATGTATACTGTTTCCCTCTGGCGGGATGACAGCGCTGATGTAACAGAGACAGCAGATCCAGGAAACAATTTTGCGCCAGCCTGCTGTAACGCTTAGCTGCGTATTAATAAGGACTAGTACCCCCAGCAGATAGATACTGTAGGCAGCATATAATAGTATGTATACTGTTTCCCTCTGGCGGGATGACGGCACTGATGTAACAGAGACAGCAGATCCAGGAAACAATTTTGCGCAAGCCTGCTGTAACGCTTAGCTGCATATTAATTAGGACTACTACCCCCAGCAGATAGATACTTTAGGCAGCGTATAATATTATGCATACTGTTTCCCTCTGGCGGGATCACGGCGCTGATGTAACAGAGACAGCAGATCCATGAAACAATTTTGCGCAAGCCTGCAGTAACCCCTAGCTGCGTATTAATTAGGACTACTACCCCCAGCAGATAGATACTTTAGGCAGCGTATAATATTATATATACTGTTTCCCTCTGGTGGGATGACGGCGCTGATGTAACAGTGACAGCAGATCCAGGAAACAATTTTGCGCAAGCCTGCTGTAATACTTAGCTGCGTATTAATTAGGACTACTACCCCCAGCAGATAGATACTGTAGGCAGCGTATAATATTATGTATACTGTTTCCCTCTGGCGGGATGACAGCGCTGATGTAACAGATACAGCAGATCCAGGAAACAATTTTGCGCCAGCCTGCTGTAACGCTTAGCTGCGTATTAATTAGGACTACTACCCCCAGCAGATAGATACTGTAGGCAGTGTATAATATTATGTATACTGTTTCCCTCTGGCGGGGTGACGGCGCTGATGTAACAGAGACAGCAGATCCAGGAAACAATTTTGCGCAAGCCTGCGGTAACGCTTAGCTGCGTAATAATTAGGACTACTACCCATAGCAGATAGATACTGTAGGCAGCGTATAATATTATGTATACTGTTTCCCTCTGGCGGGATGACGGCGCTGATGTAACAGAGACAGCAGATCCAGGAAACAATTTTGCGCCAGCCTGCTGTAACGCTTAGCTGCGTATTAATTAGGACTACTACCCCCAGCAGATAGATACTGTAGGCAGCGTACAATATTATGTATACTGTTTCCCTCTGGCGGGATGACGGCGCTGATGTAACAGAGACAGCAGATCCAGGAAACAATTTTGCGCCAGCCTGCTGTAACGCTTAGCTGCGTATTAATTAGGACTACTACCCCCAGCAGATAGATACTGTAGGCAGCGTATAATATTATGTATACTGTTTCCCTCTGGCGGGATGACAGCGCTGATGTAACAGAGACAGCAGATCCAGGAAACCATTTTGCGCCAGCCGGCTGTAACGCTTAGCTGCGTATTAATTAGGACTACTACCCCCAGCAGATAGATATTGTAGGCAGCGTATAATATTATGTATACTGTTTCCCTCTGGCGGGATGACGGCGCTGATGTAACAGAGACAGCAGATCCAGGAAACAATTTTGCGCAAGCCTGCTGTAACGCTTTGCTGCGTATTAATTAGGACTACTACCCCCAGCAGAGAGATACTGTAGGCAGCGTATAATAGTATGTATACTGTTTCCCTCTGGCGGGATGACGGCGCTGATGTAACAGAGACAGCAGATCCAGGAAACAATTTTGCGCAAGCCTGCTGTAACGCTTAGCTGCGTATTAATTAGGACTACTACCCCCAGCAGGTAGATACTGTAGGCAGCGTATAATATTATGTATACTGTTTCCCTCTGGCGGGATGACGGCGCTGATGTAACAGAGACAGCAGATCCAGGAAACAATTTTGCGCAAGCCTGCTGTAACGCTTAGCTGCGTATTAATTAGTACTACTACTCCCAGCAGATAGATACTGCAGGCAGCGTATAATATTATGTATGCTGCTTCCCTCTGGCGGGATGACGGCGCTGATGTAACAGAGACAGCAGATCCAGGAAACAATTTTGCGCCAGCCTGCTGTAACGCTTAGCTGCGTATTAATTAGGACTACTACCCCCAGCAGATAGATACTGTAGGCAGCGTACAATATTATGTATACTGTTTCCCTCTGGCGGGATGACGGCGCTGATGTAACAGAGACAGCAGATCCAGGAAACAATTTTGCGCCAGCCTGCTGTAACGCTTAGCTGCGTATTAATTAGGACTACTACCCCCAGCAGATAGATACTGTAGGCAGCGTATAATATTATGTATACTGTTTCCCTCTGGCGGGATGACGGCGCTGATGTAACAGAGGCAGCAGATCCAGGAAACAATTTTGCGCAAGCCTGCTGTAACGCTTAGCTGCGTATTAATTAGGACTACTACCCCCAGCAGATAGATATTGTAGGTAGCGTATAATATTATGTATACTGTTTTCCTCTGGCGGGATGACGGCGCTGATGTAACAGAGACAGCAGATCCAGGAAACAATTTTGCGCAAGCCTGCTGTAACGCTTTGCTGCGTATTATTTAGGACTACTACCCCCAGCAGAGAGATACTGTAGGCAGCATATAATATTATGTATACTGTTTCCCTCTGGCGGGATGACGGCGCTGATGTAACAAAGACAGCAGATCCAGGAAACAATTTTGCGCAAGCCTGCTGTAACGCTTAGCTGCGTATTAATTAGGACTACTACCCCCAGCAGATAGATACTGTAGGCAGCGTATAATATTATGTATACTGTTTCCCTCTGGCGGGATGACGGGGCTGATGTAACAGAGACAGCAGATCCAGGAAACAATTTTACGCAAGCCTGCGGTAACGCTTAGCTGCGTAATAATTAGGACTACTACCCCTAGCAGATAGATACTGTAGGCAGCGTATAATATTATGTATACTGTTTCCCTCTGGCGGGATGACGGCGCTGATGTAACAGAGACAGCAGATCCAGGAAACAATTTTGCGCCAGCCTGCTGTAACGCTTAGCTGCGTATTAATTAGGACTACTACCCCCAGCAGATAGATACTGTAGGCAGCGTACAATATTATGTATACTGTTTCCCTCTGGCGGGATGACGGCGCTGATGTAACAGAGACAGCAGATCCAGGAAACAATTTTGCGCCAGCCTGCTGTAACGCTTAGCTGCGTATTAATTAGGACTACTACCCCCAGCAGATAGATACTGTAGGCAGCGTATAATATTATGTATACTGTTTCCCTCTGGCGGGATGACAGCGCTGATGTAACAGAGACAGCAGATCCAGGAAACCATTTTGCGCCAGCCGGCTGTAACGCTTAGCTGCGTATTAATTAGGACTACTACCCCCAGCAGATAGATATTGTAGGCAGCGTATAATATTATGTATACTGTTTCCCTCTGGCGGGATGACGGCGCTGATGTAACAGAGACAGCAGATCCAGGAAACAATTTTGCGCAAGCCTGCTGTAACGCTTTGCTGCGTATTAATTAGGACTACTACCCCCAGCAGAGAGATACTGTAGGCAGCGTATAATAGTATGTATACTGTTTCCCTCTGGCGGGATGACGGCGCTGATGTAACAGAGACAGCAGATCCAGGAAACAATTTTGCGCAAGCCTGCTGTAACGCTTAGCTGCGTATTAATTAGGACTACTACCCCCAGCAGGTAGATACTGTAGGCAGCGTATAATATTATGTATACTGTTTCCCTCTGGCGGGATGACGGCGCTGATGTAACAGAGACAGCAGATCCAGGAAACAATTTTGCGCAAGCCTGCTGTAACGCTTAGCTGCGTATTAATTAGTACTACTACTCCCAGCAGATAGATACTGCAGGCAGCGTATAATATTATGTATGCTGCTTCCCTCTGGCGGGATGACGGCGCTGATGTAACAGAGACAGCAGATCCAGGAAACAATTTTGCGCCAGCCTGCTGTAACGCTTAGCTGCGTATTAATTAGGACTACTACCCCCAGCAGATAGATACTGTAGGCAGCGTACAATATTATGTATACTGTTTCCCTCTGGCGGGATGACGGCGCTGATGTAACAGAGACAGCAGATCCAGGAAACAATTTTGCGCCAGCCTGCTGTAACGCTTAGCTGCGTATTAATTAGGACTACTACCCCCAGCAGATAGATACTGTAGGCAGCGTATAATATTATGTATACTGTTTCCCTCTGGCGGGATGACGGCGCTGATGTAACAGAGGCAGCAGATCCAGGAAACAATTTTGCGCAAGCCTGCTGTAACGCTTAGCTGCGTATTAATTAGGACTACTACCCCCAGCAGATAGATATTGTAGGTAGCGTATAATATTATGTATACTGTTTTCCTCTGGCGGGATGACGGCGCTGATGTAACAGAGACAGCAGATCCAGGAAACAATTTTGCGCAAGCCTGCTGTAACGCTTTGCTGCGTATTATTTAGGACTACTACCCCCAGCAGAGAGATACTGTAGGCAGCATATAATATTATGTATACTGTTTCCCTCTTTCGGGATGACGGCGCTGATGTAACAGAGACAGCAGATCCAGGAAACAATTTTGCGCAAGCCTGCTGTAACGCTTAGCTGCGTATTAATTAGTACTACTACTCCCAGCAGATAGATACTGTAGGCAGCGTATAATATTATGTATACTGTTTCCCTCTGGCGGGATGACGGCGCTGATGTAACAAAGACAGCAGATCCAGGAAACAATTTTGCGCAAGCCTGCTGTAACGCTTAGCTGCGTATTAATTAGGACTACTACCCCCAGCAGATAGATACTGTAGGCAGCGTATAATATTATGTATACTGTTTCCCTCTGGCGGGATGACGGGGCTGATGTAACAGAGACAGCAGATCCAGGAAACAATTTTACGCAAGCCTGCGGTAACGCTTAGCTGCGTAATAATTAGGACTACTACCCCTAGCAGATAGATACTGTAGGCAGCGTATAATATTATGTATACTGTTTCCCTCTGGCGGGATGACAGCGCTGATGTAACAGAGACAGCAGATCCAGGAAACCATTTTGCGCCAGCCTGCTGTAACGCTTAGCTGCGTATTAATTAGGACTACTACCCCCAGCAGATAGATATTGTAGGCAGCGTATAATATTATGTATACTGTTTCCCTCTGGCGGGATGACGGCGCTGATGTAACAGAGACAGCAGATCCAGGAAACAATTTTGCGCAAGCCTGCTGTAACGCTTTGCTGCGTATTAATTAGGACTACTACCCCCAGCAGAGAGATACTGTAGGCAGCGTATAATAGTATGTATACTGTTTCCCTCTGGCGGGATGACGGCGCTGATGTAACAGAGACAGCAGATCCAGGAAACAATTTTGCGCAAGCCTGCTGTAACGCTTAGCTGCGTATTAATTAGGACTACTACCCCCAGCAGGTAGATACTGTAGGCAGCGTATAATATTATGTATACTGTTTCCCTCTGGCGGGATGACGGCGCTGATGTAACAGAGACAGCAGATCCAGGAAACAATTTTGCGCAAGCCTGCTGTAACGCTTAGCTGCGTATTAATTAGTACTACTACTCCCAGCAGATAGATACTGCAGGCAGCGTATAATATTATGTATGCTGTTTCCCTCTGGCGGGATGACGGCGCTGATGTAACAGAGACAGCAGATCCAGGAAACAATTTTGCGCCAGCCTGCTGTAACGCTTAGCTGCGTATTACTTAGGACTACTACCCCCAGCAGATAGATACTGTAGGCAGCGTACAATATTATGTATACTGTTTCCCTCTGGCGGGATGACGGCGCTGATGTAACAGAGGCAGCAGATCCAGGAAACAATTTTGCGCAAGCCTGCTGTAACGCTTAGCTGCGTATTAATTAGGACTACTACCCCCAGCAGATAGATATTGTAGGTAGCGTATAATATTATGTATACTGTTTTCCTCTGGCGGGATGACGGCGCTGATGTAACAGAGACAGCAGATCCAGGAAACAATTTTGCGCAAGCCTGCTGTAACGCTTTGCTGCGTATTATTTAGGACTACTACCCCCAGCAGAGAGATACCGTAGGCAGCATATAATATTATGTATACTGTTTCCCTCTTTCGGGATGACGGCGCTGATGTAACAGAGACAGCAGATCCAGGAAACAATTTTGCGCAAGCCTGCTGTAACGCTTAGCTGCGTATTAATTAGTACTACTACTCCCAGCAGATAGATACTGTAGGCAGCGTATAATATTATGTATACTGTTTCCCTCTGGCGGGATGACGGCGCTGATGTAACAGAGGCAGCAGATACAGAAAACAATTTTGCGCAAGCCTGCTGTAACGCTGAGCTGCATATTAATTAGGACCACTACCCCCAGCAGATAGATGCTTTAGGCAGCGTATAATATTATGTATACTGTTTCCCTCTGGTGGGATGACGGCGCTGATGTAACAAAGACAGCAGATCCAGGAAACAATTTTGCGCCAGCCTGCTGTAACGCTTAGCTGCGTATTAATTAGGACTACTACCCCCAGCAGATAGATACTGTAGGCAGCGTATAATATTATGTATACTGTTTCCCTCTGGCGGGATGACGGGGCTGATGTAACAGAGACAGCAGATCCAGGAAACAATTTTACGCAAGCCTGCGGTAACGCTTAGCTGCGTAATAATTAGGACTACTACCCCTAGCAGATAGATACTGTAGGCAGCGTATAATATTATGTATACTGTTTCCCTCTGGCGGGATGACGGCGCTGATGTAACAGAGACAGCAGATCCAGGAAACAATTTTGCGGCAGCCTGCTGTAACGCTTAGCTGCGTATTAATTAGGACTACTACCCCCAGCAGATAGATACTGTAGGCAGTGTATAATATTATGTATACTGTTTCCCTCTGGCGGGATGACGGCGCTGATGTAACAGAGACAGCAGATCCAGGAAACAATTTTGCGGCAGCCTGCTGTAACGCTTAGCTGCGTATTAATTAGGACTACTACCCCCAGCAGATAGATACTGTAGGCAGTGTATAATATTATGTATACTGTTTCCCTCTGGCGGGATGACGGCGCTGATGTAACAGAGACAGCAGATCCAGGAAACAATTTTGCGCAAGCCTGCTGTAACGCTTAGCTGCGTATTAATTAGTACTACTACTCCCAGCAGATAGATACTGTAGGCAGCGTATAATATTATGTATACTGTTTCCCTCTGGCGGGATGACGGCGCTGATGTAACAGAGGCAGCAGATACAGAAAACAATTTTGCGCAAGCCTGCTGTAACGCTGAGCTGCATATTAATTAGGACTACTACCCCCAGCAGATAGATGCTTTAGGCAGCGTATAATATTATGTATACTGTTTCCCTCTGGTGGGATGACGGCGCTGATGTAACAAAGACAGCAGATCCAGGAAACAATTTTGCGCCAGCCTGCTGTAACGCTTAGCTGCGTATTAATTAGGACTGCTACCCCCAGCAGATAGATACTGTAGGCAGCGTATAATATTATGTATACTGTTTCCCTCTGGCGGGATGACGGGGCTGATGTAACAGAGACAGCAGATCCAGGAAACAATTTTACGCAAGCCTGCGGTAACGCTTAGCTGCGTAATAATTAGGACTACTACCCCTAGCAGATAGATACTGTAGGCAGCGTATAATATTATGTATACTGTTTCCCTCTGGCGGGATGACGGCGCTGATGTAACAGAGACAGCAGATCCAGGAAACAATTTTGCGGCAGCCTGCTGTAACGCTTAGCTGCGTATTAATTAGGACTACTACCCCCAGCAGATAGATACTGTAGGCAGTGTATAATATTATGTATACTGTTTCCCTCTGGCGGGATGACGGCGCTGATGTAACAGAGACAGCAGATCCAGGAAACAATTTTGCGCAAGCCTGCGGTAACGCTTAGCTGCGTAATAATTAGGACTACTACCCATAGCAGATAGATACTGTGGGCAGCGTATAATATTATGTATACTGTTTCCCTCTGGCGGGATGACGGCGCTGATGTAACAGAGACAGCAGATCCAGGAAACAATTTTGCGCCAGCCTGCTTTAACGCTTAGCTGCGTATTAATTAGGACTACTACCCCCAGCAGATAGATACTGTAGGCAGCGTACAATATTATGTATACTGTTTCCCTCTGGCGGGATGACGGCGCTGATGTAACAGAGACAGCAGATCCAGGAAACAATTTTGCGCCAGCCTGCTGTAACGCTTAGCTGCGTATTAATTAGGACTACTACCCCCAGCAGATAGATACTGTAGGCAGCGTATAATATTATGTATACTGTTTCCCTCTGGCGGGATGACAGCGCTGATGTAACAGAGACAGCAGATCCAGGAAACCATTTTGCGCCAGCCTGCTGTAACGCTTAGCTGCGTATTAATTAGGACTACTACCCCCAGCAGATAGATATTGTAGGCAGCGTATAATATTATGTATACTGTTTCCCTCTGGCGGGATGACGGCGCTGATGTAACAGAGACAGCAGATCCAGGAAACAATTTTGCGCAAGCCTGCTGTAAGGCTTTGCTGCGTATTAATTATTACTACTACTCCCAGCAGATAGATAATGTAGGCAGCGTATAATCTTATGTATGCTGTTTCCCTCTGGCGGGATGACGGCGCTGATGTAACAGAGACAGCAGATCCAGGAAACAATTTTGCGCCAGCCTGCTGTAACGCTTAGCTGCGTATTAATTAGGACTACAACCCCCAGCAGATAGATACTGTAGGCAGCGTACAATATTATGTATACTGTTTCCCTCAGGCGGGATGACGGCGCTAATGTAACAGAGACAGCAGATCCAGGAAACAGTTTTGCACCAGCCTGCTGTAACGCTTAGCTGCGTATTAATTAGGACTACTACCCCCAGCAGATAGATACTGTAGGCAGCGTATAATATTATGTATACTGTTTCCCTCTGGCGGGATGACGGCGCTGATGTAACAGAGACAGCAGATCCAGGAAACAATTTTGCGCCAGCCTGCTGTAACGCTTAGCTGCGTATTAATTAGGACTACTACCCCCAGCAGGTAGATACTGTAGGCAGCGTATAATATTATGTATACTGTTTCCCTCTGGCGGGATGACGGCGCTGATGTAACAGAGACAGCAGATCCAGGAAACAATTTTGCGCAAGCCTGCTGTAACGCTTAGCTGCGTATTAATTAGAACTACTACTCCCAGCAGATAGATACTGTAGGCAGCGTATAATATTATGTATGCTGTTTCCCTCTGGCGGGATGACGGCGCTGATGTAACAGAGACAGCAGATCCAGGAAACAATTTTGCGCAAGCCTGCGGTAACGCTTAGCTGCGTAATAATTAGGACTACTACCCATAGCAGATAGATACTGTGGGCAGCGTATAATATTATGTATACTGTTTCCCTCTGGCGGGATGACGGCGCTGATGTAACAGAGACAGCAGATCCAGGAAACAATTTTGCGCCAGCCTGCTTTAACGCTTAGCTGCGTATTAATTAGGACTACTACCCCCAGCAGATAGATACTGTAGGCAGTGTACAATATTATGTATACTGTTTCCCTCTGGCGGGATGACGGCGCTGATGTAACAGAGACAGCAGATCCAGGAAACAATTTTGCGCCAGCCTGCTGTAACGCTTAGCTGCGTATTAATTAGGACTACTACCCCCAGCAGATAGATACTGTAGGCAGCGTATAATATTATGTATACTGTTTCCCTCTGGCGGGATGACAGCGCTGATGTAACAGAGACAGCAGATCCAGGAAACCATTTTGCGCCAGCCTGCTGTAACGCTTAGCTGCGTATTAATTAGGACTACTACCCCCAGCAGATAGATATTGTAGGCAGCGTATAATATTATGTATACTGTTTCCCTCTGGCGGGATGACGGCGCTGATGTAACAGAGACAGCAGATCCAGGAAACAATTTTGCGCAAGCCTGCTGTAAGGCTTTGCTGCGTATTAATTATTACTACTACTCCCAGCAGATAGATAATGTAGGCAGCGTATAATCTTATGTATGCTGTTTCCCTCTGGCGGGATGACGGCGCTGATGTAACAGAGACAGCAGATCCAGGAAACAATTTTGCGCCAGCCTGCTGTAACGCTTAGCTGCGTATTAATTAGGACTACAACCCCCAGCAGATAGATACTGTAGGCAGCGTACAATATTATGTATACTGTTTCCCTCAGGCGGGATGACGGCGCTAATGTAACAGAGACAGCAGATCCAGGAAACAGTTTTGCACCAGCCTGCTGTAACGCTTAGCTGCGTATTAATTAGGACTACTACCCCCAGCAGATAGATACTGTAGGCAGCGTATAATATTATGTATACTGTTTCCCTCTGGCGGGATGACGGCGCTGATGTAACAGAGACAGCAGATCCAGGAAACAATTTTGCGCCAGCCTGCTGTAACGCTTAGCTGCGTATTAATTAGGACTACTACCCCCAGCAGATAGATACTGTAGGCAGCGTACAATATTATGTATACTGTTTCCCTCTGGCGGGATGACGGCGCTGATGTAACAGAGACAGCAGATCCAGGAAACAATTTTGCGCCAGCCTGCTGTAACGCTTAGCTGCGTATTAATTAGGACTACTACCCCCAGCAGACAGATACTGTAGGCAGCGTATAATATTATGTATACTGTTTCCCTCTGGCGGGATGACGGCGCTGATGTAACAGAGGCAGCAGATCCAGGAAACAATTTTGCGCAAGCCTGCTGTAACGCTTAGCTGCGTATTAATTAGGACTACTACCCCCAGCAGATAGATATTGTAGGTAGCGTATAATATTATGTATACTGTTTTCCTCTGGCGGGATGACGGCGCTGATGTAACAGAGACAGCAGATCCAGGAAACAATTTTGCGCAAGCCTGCTGTAACGCTTTGCTGCGTATTAATTAGGACTACTACCCCCAGCAGAGAGATACTGTAGGCAGCATATAATATTATGTATACTATTTCCCTCTTTCGGGATGACGGCGCTGATGTAACAGAGACAGCAGATCCAGGAAACAATTTTGCGCAAGCCTGCTGTAACGCTTAGCTGCGTATTAATTAGGACTACTACCCCCAGCAGATAGATACTGTAGGCAGCGTATAATATTATGTATATTGTTTCCCTCTGGCGGGATGACAGCGCTGATGTAACAGAGACAGCAGATCCAGGAAACAATTTTGCACAAGCCTGCTGTAACGCTTAGCTGCGTATTAATTAGTACTACTACTCCCAGCAGATAGATACTGTAGGCAGCGTATAATATTATGTATACTGTTTCCCTCTGGCGGGATGACGGCGCTGATGTAACAGAGGCAGCAGATACAGAAAACAATTTTGCGCAAGCCTGCTGTAACGCTTAGCTGCATTTTAATTAGGACTACTACCCCCAGCAGATAGATGGTTTAGGCAGCGTATAATATTATGTATACTGTTTCCCTCAGGCGGGATGACGGCGCTGATGTAACAGAGACAGCAGATCCAGGAAACAATTTTGCGCCAGCCTGCTGTAACGCTTAGCTGCGTATTAATTAGGACTACTACCCCCAGCAGATAGATACTGTAGGCAGCGTATAATATTATGTATACTGTTTCCCTCTGGCGGGATGACGGGGCTGATGTAACAGAGACAGCAGATCCAGGAAACAATTTTACGCAAGCCTGCGGTAACGCTTAGCTGCGTAATAATTAGGACTACTACCCCTAGCAGATAGATACTGTAGGCAGCGTATAATATTATGTATACTGTTTCCCTCTGGCGGGATGACGGCGCTGATGTAACAGAGACAGCAGATCCAGGAAACAATTTTGCGCCAGCCTGCTGTAACGCTTAGCTGCGTATTAATTAGGACTACTACCCCCAGCAGATAGATACTGTAGGCAGCGTACAATATTATGTATACTGTTTCCCTCTGGCGGGATGACGGCGCTGATGTAACAGAGACAGCAGATCCAGGAAACAATTTTGCGCCAGCCTGCTGTAACGCTTAGCTGCGTATTAATTAGGACTACTACCCCCAGCAGATAGATACTGTAGGCAGCGTATAATATTATGTATACTGTTTCCCTCTGGCGGGATGACAGCGCTGATGTAACAGAGACAGCAGATCCAGGAAACCATTTTGCGCCAGCCTGCTGTAACGCTTAGCTGCGTATTAATTAGGACTACTACCCCCAGCAGATAGATATTGTAGGCAGCGTATAATATTATGTATACTGTTTCCCTCTGGCGGGATGACGGCGCTGATGTAACAGAGACAGCAGATCCAGGAAACAATTTTGCGCAAGCCTGCTGTAAGGCTTTGCTGCGTATTAATTAGGACTACTACCCCCAGCAGAGAGATACTGTAGGCAGCGTATAATATTATGTATACTGTTTCCCTCTGGCGGGATGACAGCGCTGATGTAACAGAGACAGCAGATCCAGGAAACAATTTTGCGCAAGCCTGCTGTAACGCTTAGCTGCGTATTAATTAGGACTACTACCCCCAGCAGGTAGATACTGTAGGCAGCGTATAATATTATGTATACTGTTTCCCTCTGGCGGGATGACGGCGCTGATGTAACAGAGACAGCAGATCCAGGAAACAATTTTGCGCAAGCCTGCTGTAACGTTTAGCTGCTTATTAATTAGTACTACTACTCCCAGCAGATAGATACTGTAGGCAGCGTACAATATTATGTATACTGTTTTCCTCTGGCGGGATGACGGCGCTGATGTAACAGAGACAGCAGATCCAGGAAACAATTTTGCGCCAGCCTGCTGTAACGCTTAGCTGCGTATTAATTAGGACTACTACCCCCAGCAGATAGATACTGTAGGCAGCGTATAATATTATGTATACTGTTTCCCTCTGGCGGGATGACGGCGCTGATGTAACAGAGGCAGCAGATCCAGGAAACAATTTTGTGCAAGCCTGCTGTAACGCTTAGCTGCGTATTAAGTAGGACTACTACCCCCAGCAGATAGATAGTGTAGGTAGAGTATAATATTATGTATACTGTTTTACTCTGGCGGGATGACGGCGCTGATGTAACAGAGACAGCAGATCCAGGAAACAATTTTGCGCAAGCATGCTGTAACGCTTTGCTGCGTATTATTTAGGACTACTACCCCCAGCAGAGAGATACTGTAGGCAGCGTATAATATTATGTATACTGTTTCCCTCTGGCGGGATGACAGCGCTGATGTAACAGAGACAGCAGATCCAGGAAACAATTTTGCGCAAGCCTGCTGTAACGCTTAGCTGCGTATTAATTAGTACTACTACTCCCAGCAGATAGATACTGTAGGCAGCGTATAATATTATGTATACTGTTTCCCTCTGGCGGGATGACGGTGCTGATGTAACAGAGGCAGCAGATCCAGAAAACAATTTTGCGCAAGCCTGCTGTAACGCTTAGCTGCATATTAATTAGGACTACTACCCCCAGCAGATAGATGCTTTAGGCAGCGTATAATATTATGTATACTGTTTCCCTCTGGCGGGATGACGGCGCTGATGTAACAAAGACAGCAGATCCAGGAAACAATTTTGCGCCAGCCTGCTGTAACGCTTAGCTGCGTATTAATTAGGACTACTACCCCCAGCAGATAGATACTGTAGGCAGCGTATAATATTATGTATACTGTTTCCCTCTGGCGGGATGACGGCGCTGATGTAACAGAGACAGCAGATCCAGGAAACAATTTTGCGCAAGCCTGCCGTAACGCTTAGCTGCGTAATAATTAGGACTACTACCCCTAGCAGATAGATACTGTAGGCAGCGTATAATATTATGTATACTGTTTCCCTCTGGCGGGATGACGGCGCTGATGTAACAGAGACAGCAGATCCAGGAAACAATTTTGCGCAAGCCTGCTGTAACCCTTAGCTGCGTATTAATTAGGACTACTACCCCCAGCAGATAGATACTGTAGGCAGCGTATAATATTATATATACTGTTTCCCTCTGGCGGGATGACGGCGCTGATGTAACAGTGACAGCAGATCCAGGAAACAATTTTGCGCAAGCCTGCTGTAATTCTTAGCTGCGTATTAATTAGGACTACTACCCCCAGCAGATAGATACTGTAGGCAGCGTATAATAATATGTATACTGTTTCCCTCTGGCGGGATGACGGCACTGATGTAACAGAGACAGCAGATCCAGGAAACAATTTTGCGCAAGCCTGCTGTAACGCTTAGCTGCGTATTAATTAGGACTACTACCCCCAGCCGATAGATACTGTAGGTAGCGTATAATATTATGTATACTGTTTCCCTCTGGTGGGATGACGGCGCTGATGTAACAGAGACAGCAGATCCAGGAAACAATTTTGCGCAAGCCTGCTGTAACGCTTAGCTGCGTATTAATTAGGACTACTACCCCCAGCAGACACGCAGTAAACTGAAGACGGTCACAGGCAGCCCACATATAGTATTTTTCCCCAATTTTTTGGAAAAAGCCCACTGCCTATATAGCCTGAATATCTCTTTCCCTGCCTGACCAGTACTGGCCCTATACTCTGTACAATGACTGCAGACTGCGGACGCAATGCTCTGCACGCCCGATATACAAAAAAAAAATTGTGCAACACTGCTAAAAGCAGCCTCAACAGTACTGCACACGGTCAGATGTGGCCCTAAGAAGGACCGTTGGGGTTCTTGAAGCCTAAAATCACTCCTAACGCTCTCCCTATAGCAGCTCCGGCACCAGCAGCACTTTCCCTGATCTCTGTCAGAATGCATCTGTGGCGAGCCGCGGGAGGGGCCGATTTATATACTCGGGTGACACCTGATCTCGCCAGCCACTCACTGCAGGGGGGTGGTATAGGGCTTGAACGTCGCAGGGGGAAGTTGTAATGCCTTCCCTGTCTTTCTATTGGCCAGAAAAGCGCGCTAACGTCTCAGAGATGAAAGTGAAAGTAACTCGAACATCGCGTGGTGCTCGCCTCTAGTAACGAGCATCTCGAACACGCTAATACTCGAACGAGTATCAAGCTCGGATGAGTACGTTCGCTCATCTCTATTTAGGATCTTAGTCTATAATCAGAAACTTTCTTCAAACTGGCTTCTGCAAGGTTTATTGCATCGCAGCAGTTTTATATAGCACTTCACACATAGCCACCACACAGGAACAAATTAAATCCTGACTATTTGGCGTCTAGCCATACATTAAGCATTTGTCCTTACTACCCATCAGACCTAGCTCTTCAAAATGTCACATCAACATAAATCATATACCATATGTTAAGTCCCAGCACAGGGGGCATCTACTCCTTGTTGTGCCTTGCAGTTCACAGCGGTCCCAGTAGTATTAGTGACCCCCCATAGTGGCCACAGTATTGAGAGTGACCCGCATAGTGGTCCCAGGATTAATAGTGGCCCCCATAGTGGCTACAGTAGTAAGTGACCCCCATAGTGGTCCCAGGATTAATAGTGGCCCCATAGTGGCTACAGTAGTAAGTGACCCACATAGTGGCCTCGTAATAACAGTGTCATCCATAGTGGTCCCAGTAATAACAATGACCCCCATAGTGGCCGCAATAGTAATAATGTACCCTATATTGGCCCCACTAGTAATATGACTCCCATAGTAGTCCCAGGGATGCTGTTCAGCCAGAGGCCAACAGCAACCCCTTTATTGGCCTCTGGCCGGGCAGCATCCCTGCAGGCTTTACACTCACCCTGCCTGCAACTCCAGTCTAGCGGCACAGTGCAAAGGCTGTGACTGCTGACCTCTCACATTGGCACAGACGTCATGGTTAGGAGGAGTCATCAGTCACATACTCTGAACTGCGCCGCCAGAGAAGAATTCCTTTACATCAATGGGAGCTGCACGTGTAATTGCAGGCTGGGGTGCCACTGATTTCAATGAGAGCTGCACCTGCAATTATAAGCATCGGCCACTACACAACGGTCAGAGCAGCGCTTCCACTCCAACCTCACTGTATCATGACAGTTACTGCCTGCATAACCCCTCTAAAGGTTAATGCATAGCCAGCAGGCCACATAAAATGAGGCGGTGCGCCAAATTCGTTCCGTGGGCCTTGTGCTAACATGTGTGCTTTAAGCACTTTACAAAGGGGGGAGCAATAAAAACTTAAAGGAGTTTTATA
This sequence comes from Eleutherodactylus coqui, assembly GCF_035609145.1. Taxonomy (NCBI): domain Eukaryota; kingdom Metazoa; phylum Chordata; class Amphibia; order Anura; family Eleutherodactylidae; genus Eleutherodactylus; species Eleutherodactylus coqui. The sequence goes on from NC_089847.1 coordinate 71,375,340, forward strand.
AGATTAGCCGAACATGACTGCTTTCTTCCAAAAATAGCTCCACTCTCGTCCATGGACTGCATCTGGCACATTTCCGTGAACAATCTCAACTAGTCAGGGGACTGTAAGGAAGGGGGGCTATATAATAAAAACTGAATGTCAAGCAAGTGGGTACTTGATTATTGTCTTAAAAGGTGGAGGAAGCATGCAAAGCCTATATGTTAGAAAGCTACCAAGGGGACAACGGGCTGCATATGGCAGGAGATTTGGGAGATTAAATTATGATCCATAGTAAGGAAGAAGATCGGTGTGAGTGAATGAGACGTGTCTGTTAATTAAGAGAAACATGACCACAGCTGTCAGACATATGTTTTATGCTAGGACGACATGGCAACCTATTGGCACCCGTGCGCCTCTGCCATCACAATGCAACCTTAATATTTCTCTATGAGAAACACAGAGGTCAATTCTGTATCAATGTATAGCAGCTGTGTAACCTCAGCTTTATTCAGGTCTATGGGGGAAAATGTCCTCAGGCAAGAAGTGAATATACCCTTAGAGCTCTTGCAACATTTCTCTGGCACACTTAATGCTTGCTAGTTTAACAATTCCACCTACATCCTGATCATGAAATGTATGTTTAATTTATGCAGTAGCAAGTATAAAAACACTATGTCATCCTCTATTTTGTTCTTGAGTGTCATTCTATCTTTCCCTGACCATTACATCATGTTTCTCATACTGTTTTTATCTTTCTGCCAGCTTGTAGTACCGGAATATTGCATTCATGGCCTCTTCTGTCTCATGTTTATGTGTGCCGCTGAATGGGTTACTCTTGGACTTAACATACCACTGCTATTTTACCATCTCTGGAGGTAAGTAGTTATAGTGTGCATATAGTGACTGTACAGAAGGTCTGTTCATTAATGGGGCTTACATGGATGTTGACTTGCCATACCCATGCTGGTTACCAACACATTTGTGGACTAAAAAATATCTATAGAAAACATCAAGTACAGTGGTTCTTTATGTTACAATGTTCCTGGGTCATCATGACGCCACATTCAACAATCTCACAAGCACTGCCAATCTACTATATGTGATTGGCTGGAAGATCCTATGAACAGGCACACTTAACTGGTACAAACAGCTTGTGACTTTGATAGAGAAACTAAAAAAGTTAGATACAAATGGTATACATTTTCATTTAATTATTGAACAAAGGAGTGATAAAATCTGTGATACAAATGTAATATTGCCTCCTATGGAATGCCTTAGCACAAGAGGTAGTAATGGAATGTGCAATATGTAACGATACACCAGCTCACCCCTCTTGTCGGACAGTGTTCTGCTCTCTATTGCCATTCTGTTGCTGAATTGTGCATGTGTCTCTTGAAGGGCCAGTGCATGCTATAGTGCCCAGCAAATCCCCATGTGCCCAAATCCTCATAAGCATCCTTCCTACACAATTCTGAAATGAGCTATAAGATCCATTTAGTTCCAGTCTGTTCCAGTGTGTATATGTTCCCGTCGTTTACACTTACAACTGCTTGTTTTACTGACCTTGTTCTCTTGTCCGTTGACTGCACCAACTTCTGCTTAACTACAATTCCTGCCACCTCTGTACCACGATTTGGGAACTCCAACTCTTGCGCTTATCTGCCATTGCTGTAAGAAAACCTTCTCCAGGAGTAGCAACCTGGGAATTCCCTGTGGAAAAAGTCCATACTCCCTTGATAGGGTTAAGGGCAAAGAATACACAATTCATTAAGCTGCACATTTGTCAGCCAAACATTTGCCCAACATCTGCATACTCATATACACTTGGCTCAGCCAAATGTACATGTTGTCTGAATATACACAAGGAGAGAGAATCGCTACCAGACACGTTTGATAGCAGCTTACCTCCAAGTGATCAGGCAGATTAAATCCAACTGCCCCATGTTTATCTCTCCCGACATTTGCCATTGGGGAAGAGTTGGAAAGCTGTCATCATAAACAATGTCAGAATTTAACTAACGACTAATGGCAATTTTTTTCCTGTGAGGCAAATTTGGCTACAGTTAATCATCGAATTTTATTTTGTCACTACATTATACCACCCTCTGAACCAGAAATAAATAAAGAGACATTGCTCCAGTGGGCTGGTGTATATGTGGAAATACTCTTACAGTGGTGGGGGCAACAGATGGAGATATCTCTGTCTCAATGTAATATTATGGACTTATTTTAGGTCAAGCAAAAAGGAGATATATATGGCATGACCATTCTTTAGGTCCTAAATGGGAAAAGTAAAGGGGCCACAACTCGATTATTCAATGCTAATTGCAAAAGTAAGTGTATCCCTTTATAATGTAATTTCCCGATGTCTTACAAGGGTGAATTTTGGTATGAGCATTCTTTTGATCCTAAATGAGGAAAGTGGGAGGGGTGGCACATTCTGCAGAGGAACATCAGTACATGCAGCCTGAGGAGAATCTAACGCTTCTCTAAATGTATACATATTTTATTCCCCGGTTACTCTAAAGTAACCTTGACTTCATAAAATTTTCTGTGCGAACAACACGTAAACACCTGTATCAAATTAACTTGGGTAAAGCCGGGTATATCAGCTAGTATACATATATAATTTACACTTTGTTGCATGTTTCAGTTAGGTGAAGTCTAAACTAAAGATCTCCAGTAATTCTCACTTAGGCAATTGTAGCAGCATCTATTTACCTATGTAACCACCACTGACCATGACTAGCAGCCTCTTCTCTCACCTTCTTCTGCCATTGGTCCCTGTTACCGTCATCACCATCTGTTGTGCAGCAAGCACCTCATTCTGTCCCTGTCCAGACTCGTAGGGCATGCGCTTATGCTCAGCCCACCTCTCAAAGGGCCATTGTGCATCTAGTTTTCCTGACCCCAACTTATTCTTGCCCTTTTCAGGTTATTTCAGGCACCTTTTGCTAAATGGCGCATGCCTCAGCAAAAGGTTCTTGGTGTTCCACAATTAACCCCTGCCTGTAAATCCAGCTTTCTCGGACTCTGCCTGGACTGATCTCTACCTGTTTTCTAACTACAGCTTGCCTGATCCTTGGCCAGTTAATCTGACTACATTCTTGCCCTGTCCCTTTGGTATCATGCTCCAGTGCCTTTTGTCCTACTTTGGTCATTTGTTACCGTACTGGGACAAATCCTGGGAAAATGACTTAGAGATTTCCTGCAGCTAACACCAGATTTCTCAAGAAGTTAGAAAAAGTGAAAACCAGGGGACCCTTTAGAGCATCCCTCAAGAGTAGCCCAAAGCCAAACCAGACAGTGACATACTAGGTCCACACCAACTGCATTACAATCTAAAGTTACTGATACAGTGGCATCAGTTTATTGTTAGCACAGATTTTACATAGATGTTAAAAAGATTAGATTTGACTAAATCTATTTTTTGTAAGGTTAAAATAATTTAAAAAAAATACCACAAACAGTATGGACTCAACATTTTACAATATTCATTTTTTTTATTAAGTATAACAATTACTGCAGATGAAGCAATTATGCATATTACAAAATATTGAAAGGATCTAACACTTAGAATTACCAATATAAAGTCACATATTATATCACTTGTACAATACGAAAAGAAAGTTTTTGTACGTTTTTTGACTCGTTCATACCAAACTAAAGTTGCCCCATGAAGAATATCCTTTATAATTAAATCCAGCCTATAATTATTACGATTTTTTTGTACTTACGGTTAGAATAGTGCCACCTGCTGTTTCTGTTCTGTGTCCACCTCTGTAAATGTTCCCAAGGGGTCACACATGCTCAGTTTTGCTTCTGTCTCTGCTCCTATGTGGAAGGATTTCTAGTGTGTTTAGCAGCTGCTTCTGAAGTTGCAGTATCTTCTCTGATGTCAGAAGAGTTCCTGGGCAAGTAATGAGAGTGATACAGCGTTATTGCAATTGTTCAGCATCTCTACTGACAAACAGAGAAGATGGTGAAGTCTCAAAAGCAGCGACTCACCATACCAGGGATCCCTTCAAATACCCAGTGGATCAGAGAGAGAAGCAATACTGATCAGGAGTGACCATCAGGGAACCTTTTAGTAGGTGGCGCTATTATAGCAATATTCTAACATTAGTTTGGAATATCTGGTTATCTAAACATTTTTTAAGATGTGTAAGTACAAAAATGTTTATAATTATGGGCTGGATTTAACTATAAACAATATTTTCTGGTACATCCCCTTTTAGGATATGTCCACATGGGGCAGAATTTGCTCTGGAAAGTCTGCAGTAGACATTCCACTGCAGATCTGCAGTGCAAAATCTGCATCAAAACCGCACAATTTTGTTATGGATTTTAATGCAGATTTTGGTTCAGAATTCACCCCCTCATTTAAAGAGGTATAATCTGCACTTAAAATCCGCTGCTATAATTGGCATGCTGCAGATCCAAAATCTATTCCGCGGGATATTCTCTGCAGTGGATTATTTCCACTGGTGTGGATGAGATATTTAAATTCTCATCCACTTTGCTGCTACTGTAAATCCCATGGATTTTCTGTGCGGACAGTCCGTCCCATATGGACATGCCCTTAAGATTTGCAGAAAACAATACAAGACAACAAGATATAGCCACTTGCACAGATTGTTGTGTATAAATACAACACCATGCTATAATTGGTATAGAAAATATGAACAAATGGACATTTTGTGTTGTTACTAGAGATGAGCGAGCACCAAAATGCTCGGGTGCTCGTTACTCGAGTCGAACTTTCCGCGATGCTCGAGGGTTCGTTTCGAGTAATGAACCCCATTGAAGTCAATGGGCGACTTGAGCATTTTTGTATATCGCCGATGCTCACTAAGGTTTTCATTTGTGAAAATCTGGGAAATTCAAGAAAGTGACGGGAACGACACAGAAACGGATAGGGCAGGCGAGGGGCTACATGTTGGGCTGCATCTCAAGTTCCCAGGTCCCACTATTAAGCCACAATAGTGGCAAGAGTGGGCCCCCCCCCCTCCCAACAATTTTTACTTCTGAAAAACCCTCATTAGTAAGGCATACCTTAGCTAAGCACCACACTACCTCCAACAAAGCACAATCACTGCCTGCATGACACTCTGCTGCCACTTCTCCTGGGTTACATGCTGCCCCCCCCCCCCCCCGCACGACCCAGTGTCCACAGCGCACACCAAAGTGTCCCTGCGCAGCCTTCAGCTGCCCTCATGCCACACTCTGGCCTCATAGCCACACCACCCTCATGTCTATTTATAAGTGCGTCTGCCATGAGGAGGAACCAGAGGCACACACTGCAGAGGGTTGGCAGGGCCAGGCAGCGACCCTCTTTAAAAGGGGCCAGGCGATAGCCCACAATGCTGTACAGAAGCAATGAGAACTCCAATCCTGTGCCACCTCCGTCAGGAGCTGCAGACGTGGGCATAGCAATGGGGAATCCATGTGCCACACAGTATTCATTCTGTCAAGGTGTCGCATAGCTCAATCCACACTGCAAGGGGAAAGCCGTCTGCGCTCTGCCCCCTACCCAAGTCAGTCAGTGCCTTTGTGCCAGACAGGTCAAACACCGCAATGGGAACTAAGTTTGCACTAACAGCATAGGTGGGTCCTAGGAAACCCAAGACATGAACAAAAAATTGATCTGAGCGGCCAAACATGGCAGACTTGCACCGCGCCCACGGCATAGGCCTCGGCCCACAGATTCAGCAATCCTAGGCTGAAAGCGGACTTTCACTGCACCCAGGACATAGGCCTCTGCACAAACCCTCAGCAATCACGTGCCTACAGCGGACTCCAATGCTAGCGTAGCTGTGCACGTCTCATTAGCACTGTATTGATCCTGTAATTTGTCCCAATGCAGTGCCCCGGATAGTAGAGCTAACGTCAGATTAAATACAGCTGGGCTTTGGCCCACACTGCATGCCCCAGTCAGACTGGGGTTCTTTATAAGTAGACACAGGCAGGTACAACTCCGTGTGGACCGACAGCATGGGTGGGTCCCAGGAAGCCACCGGCGTTACATAAATAAATCCCATTGCATTGCCCAGCACATCTGAGGTAACGTCAGATTAAATGCAGGTGGGCTTCGGCCCACACTGCATGCCCCAGTCTGACCGGGGTTTTTAATACATAGACACAGGCAGGTACAAATCCCTAATGTGAAGTCCGTGTGGACCCAAAGCATGGGTGGCTCCCTGGAACCCACCGGCGGTACATAAACAAATCCCATTGCAGTGCCCTGGACAACAGAGCTAACTTCAGATACAATACAGGTGGGCTTAGGCTCACAGTGCATGCCCCAGTCAGACTGGTAATATGTACCTTAACAATAACCGCGTTGGTGGGAATGTGGTGGTGACTGCGGACCTAGTAGCGCGGTTTTATTTAGTTGGTTTTCGGAATGTGGCCAGGATTAAGTGGGCCGTGGCGGGGGGATGGTGGGGGGGCTCTCTTGTTGTGTCGTTAAAGGTGAAATTCTTGGACTGCCACCAGACGGACCAATGCAAAGGTATTTGCCAAGAATGTTTTCATTATTGGAGGAGGAGGGGGATGTTTTTGAGGCACTACGTGTCCTCTCCACGTGTCCGTGGTTATATGCACCTTAACAGTAACCGCGTTGGTGGGAATGTGGTGGCGACTGCGGACCTAGTAGCGCGGTTTTATTTAGTTGGTTTTCGGAATGTGGCCAGGATTAAGTGGGCCGTGGCCGGGGCATGGTGGGGGGGGCTCTCTTGTGTGTCGTTAAAGGTGAAATTCTTGGACTGCCACCAGGCGGACCAATGCAAAGGTATTTGTCAAGAATGTTTTCATTGTTGGAGGTGGAGGGGGATGTTTTTGAGGCACTACGTGTCCTCTCCACATGTCCGTGGTTATATGCACCTTAACAGTAACCGCGTTGGTGGGAAATGGCCCCGCCGCCATCATGTTTTTGGGAAGCCTCCGTTTCCACACCCCAGTGACATAGCATTAGCAGTGGTATAGGCAGAGCCCAGAATTAGTAACATTAGGGACAGGCCCCAGTAACATATCACTAGCAGCATTATAGGGGGAGCACAGTATTAGTTCCATTTCAGTAGTAGTAGCAGCAGTCCAGACAGGCCCCAGTAACAATTCCGAAGCAGCAGTATAGGGGAAGCACAGTCTTAGTTTCATTTCAGTAATAGTAGCAGTCTAGACAGGCACCAGTAACAATTCCGAAGTAGCAGTATGAGGGGAGAGCAGTCTTAGTTCCATTTCAGTAATAGTAGCACTCAAGACAGGCCCCAGTAACATTTCCGAAGCAGCAGTATAGGGGGAGAACAGTCTTAGTTCCATTTCAGTAATAGTAGCACTCAAGACAGGCCCCAGTAACAATTCCGAAACAGCAGTATAGGGGGAGCACAGTCTTAGTTTCATTTCAGTAATAGTAGCAGTCTAGACAGGCCCCAGTAACAATTCCGAAGTAGCAGTATAGGGGGAGAGTAGTCTTAGTTCCATTTCAGTAATAGTAGCACTCAAGACAGGCCCCAGTAACATTTCCGAAGCAGCAGTATAGGGGCAGAACAGTCTTAGTTCCATTTCAGTAATAGTAGCACTCAAGACAGGCCCCAGTAACAATTCCGAAGCAGCAGTATAGGGGGAGCACAGTCTTAGTTTCATTTCAGTAATAGTAGCAGTCTAGACAGGCCCCAGTAACAATTCCGAAGTAGCAGTATAGGGGGAGCACAGTATTAGTTCCATTTCAGTAGTAGTAGCAGTCAAGACAGGCCACAGTAACATTCCCGTTGCAGCAGTTTAGGGAGATAACAGTATCTTTCACATTTCAGTAGTTGCAGTATAGACAAGGCCCCAGCTACATTTATGTAGCAAAAGTGTAGGCCTACCCCACGCACCTTGCTGTACCATGAGTGCAGGCGAAGCCCATAAAAATTAATTGGATTACACTGTAGGCGAGAGCCCCAAAAAATTGGTGTACCAACAGTACTAATGTACCTCAGAAAAATTGCCCATGCCCAACCAAGAGGGCAGGTGAAACCCATTAATCGCTTTGGTTACTGTGGCTTAATTTGTAACTAGGCCTGGAGGCAGCCCAGTTAAAATAAAAATTGGTTCAGGTGCAAGTTTCAACGCTTTAATGAGAATTGAAACGTATAAACACTGTTTACAAAAGTAATATGATTGAGCCTTGTGGGCCTAAGAAAAATTGCCTGTTCTGCGTGATTACGTCAGGTTTCAGGAGGAGGAGCAGGAGGAGGAGGATGAATATTATACACAGATTGATGAAGCTAAAAGGTCCCCGTTTTTTATGGTGATAGAGAACGATGCTTCCATCCGTGGGTGCAGCCTACGTATTGTTTAGGTACCGCTGCTGTCCGCTGGTGGAGAAGAGAAGTCTGGGGAAATCCAGGCTTTGTTCATCTTTATGAGTGTAAGCCTGTCGGCACTGTCGGTTGACAGGCGGGTACGCTTATCTGTGATGATTCCCCCAGCCACACTAAACACCCTCTCTGACAAGACGCTAGCCGCAGGACAAGCAAGCACCTCCAGGGCATACAGCGCGAGTTCAGGCCACGTGTCCAGCTTCGACACCCAGTAGTTGTAGGGAGCAGAGGCGTCACGGAGGATGGTTGTGCGATCGGCTACGTACTCCCTCACCATCCTTTTACAGTGCTCCTGCCGACTCAGCCTTGACTGGGGAGCGGTGACACAGTCTTGCTGGAGAGCCATAAAGCTGTCAAAGGCCTTGGAGAGTGTTCCCCTGCCTGCGCTGTACATGCTGCCTGATCTCCGCGCCTCCCCTGCTACCTGGCCCTCGGAACTGCGCCTTCTGCCACAAGCGCTGTTGGATGAGTATTTTACCATCAGTTTGTCCACCAGGGTCCTGTGGTATAGCATCACTCTCGAACCCCTTTCCTCTTCGGGTATGAGAGTGGAAAGGTTCTCCTTATACCGTGGGTTGAGCAGTGTGTACACCCAGTAATCCGTAGTGGCCAGAATGCGTGTAACGTGTGGGTCACGAGAAAGGCATCCTAACATGAAGTCAGCCATGTGTCCCAGGGTACCTGTACGCAACATATGGCTGTCCTCACTAGGAAGATCCCTTTCAGGATCCTCCTCCTCCTCCTCCTTCTCCTCCTCCTCATCAGGCCATACACGCTGAAAGGATGACAGGCAAGTAGCATGGGTACCCTCAGCAGTGTGCCCGGCTGTCTCTTCCCTCTCCTCCTTATGCTCCTCCCCCTCCTCCTCCTCCTCCAAAACGCGCTGAGATATAGACATGAGGGTGCTATGACTATCCAGCGACATACTGTCTTCCCCCGCCTCCGTTTCCTAGCGCAAAGCATCTGCCTTTATGCTTTGCAGGGAACTTCTCAAGAGGCATAGCAGAGGAATGGTGACGCTAATGATTGCAGCATCGCCGCTCACCATCTGGGTAGACTCCTCAAAGTTTCCAAGGACCTGGCAGATGTCTGCCAACCAGGCCCACTCTTCTGTAAAGAATTGAGGAGGCTGACTCCCACTACGCCGCCCATGTTGGAGTTGGTATTCCACTATAGCTCTACGCTGCTCATAGAGCCTGGCCAACATGTGGAGCGTAGAGTTCCACCGTGTGGGCACGTCGCACAGCAGTCTGTGCACTGGCAGATTAAACCGATGTTGCGGGGTCTACAGGGTAGCAATGTCCGTGTTGGACTTGCGGAAATGTGCGCTGAGCCAGCGCACCTTTCCGAGCAGGTCTGACAAGCGTGGGTAGATTTTCAGAAACCGCTCAACCACCAAATTAAAGACGTGGGCCAGGCATGGCACGTGCGTGAGGCTGCCGAGCTGCAGAGCCGCCACCAAGTTACGTACGTTGTCACACACGACCATGCCCGGTTGGAGGGTCAGCGGCGAAAGCCAGCGGTCGGTCTGCTCTGTCAGACCCTGCAGCAGTTTGTGGGCCGTGTGCCTCTTCTCTCCTAAGCTGTGTAGTTTCAGCACGGCCTGCTGTCGCTTGGCCACCGCTGTGCTGCCACGCCGCGCGACACCGACTGCTGGCAATGTGCTGCTGCTGATAGATCTTGATTGCGAGACAGAGGTTGCGGAGGAGGAGCAGGAGGGTGGTTTAGTGGAGGAAGCATACACCGCCGCAGATACCAGCACCGAGCTGGAGCCCGCAATTCTGGGGGTGGGTAGGACATGAGTGGTCCCAGGCTCTGACTCGGTCCCAGCCTCCACTAAATTCACCCAATGTGCCGTCAAGGAGATATAGTGGCCCTGCCCGCCTGTGCTTGTCCACGTGTCCATTGTTAAGTGGACCTTGGCAGTAACCGCGTTGGTGAGGGCGCGTACAATGTTGCGGGAGACGTGGTCGTGCAGGGCTGGGACGGCACATCGGGAAAAGCAGTGGCGACTGGGAACTGAGTAGCGCGGGGCCGCCGCCACCATCATGTTTTTGAAAGCCTCCATTTCCACAAGCCTATACGGCAGCATCTCCAGGCTGATCAATTTGGCTATGTGCACGTTAACGCTTGAGCGTGCGGGTGTGCTTGCGCTCAAACAGTTGCGCTAGCGACGGCTGGACGCTGCGCTGAGAGACATTGCTGGATGGGGCCGAGGATAGCAGAGGTGAGTGTGTGGGTGCAGGCCGGGAGACGGTCGTGCCTGTGTCCTGAGAGGGGGGTTGGATCTCAGTGGCAGGTTGGGGCACAGGGGGAGAGGCAGCGGTGCAAACTGGAGGCGGTGAACGGCCTTCGTCCCACCTTGTGGGGTGCTTGGCCATCATATGCCTGCGCATGCTGGTGGTGGTGAGGCTGGTGGTGGTGGCTCCCCGGCTGATCTTGGCGCGACAAACCTTGCACACCACAGTTCGTCGGTCGTCTGCACTCTCAGTGAAAAACTGCTACACCTTTGAGCACCTCGGCCTCTGCGGGGTGGCATGGCGCGAGGGGGCGCTTTGGGAAACAGTTGGTGGATTATTTGGTCTGGCCCTGCCTTTACCCCTGGCCACCGCACTGCCTCTTCCAACCTGCCCTGCTGCTGCACTTGCCTCCCCCTCTGAAGACCTGTCCTCAGTAGGCTTAGCAATCCAGGTGGGGTCTGTCACCTCATCGTCCAGCTGCTCTTCCTCCGAATCCTTTGTGCGCTCCTCGCTCGGACTTACTGCCCTTACTACTACCTCACTGATAGACAACTGTGTCTCATCGTCATCGTCCTCCTCACCCACTGAAAGCTCTTGAGACAGTTGCCGGAAGTCCCCAGCCTCATCCCCCGGACCCCGGGAACTTTCCAAAGGTTGGGCATCGGTCACGACAAACTCCTCCGGTGGGAGAGGAACCATTGCTGCCCAATCTCGGCAGGGGCCCGAGAACAGTTCCCGGGAGTCTGCCTGCTCCTCAGAATGTGTCATTTGCATGGAGTGAGGAGGCTGGGAGGAAGGAGGAGCAGCAGTCAGAGGATTCAGAGTTGCAGCTGTGGACGGCGTAGAAGACTGTGTGGTTGATAAATTGCTGGATGCACTTTCTGCCATCCACGACAGGACCTGCTCACACTGCTCAGTTTCTAATAAAGGTCTACTGCGTGGACCCATTAATTATGAGATGAATCTGGGGACCCCAGAAACTTGCCTCTCTCCTAATCCCGCAGCAGTCGGCTGCGATACACCTGGACCAGGAGCTCGGCCTGAGCCCATACCCTGACTTGGGCCTCTGCGTCCTCGTCCACGTCCTCTAGGCCTACCCCTACCCCTCAGCATGGTGTATTACGAGTAGAGCAGAAACAGAATGCTGTAATTAAATGTGCCGCTTATTGGCCTGTGGTTGGAGGCTGACTTCGCTTACGGAACGCACAGCAGAGCCAGGAAACAATTATGCGCAAGACTGGGTATTAATCACCGACTACTCCCCCCAGCAGACACGGCGTAAACTGAAGACGGTCACTGCCAGACCAAATATAGTATATTTTTCCACTTTTTGGGAAAAAGCCCACTGCCTCTGATATACACTGTATTTGGATTTGCCTGTGGTTGGAGGCTGACTTCGCTTACGGAACGCACAGCAGAGCCAGGAAACAATTATGTGCAAGGCTGGGTATTAATCACCGACTACTCCCCCAGCAGACATGGCGTAATCTGAAGATGGTCACTGCCAGGCCAAATATAGTATATTTTTCCACTTTTTGGGAAAAAGCCCACTGCCTATATAGCCAGTATACGTCTTTCCCTGCCTCACCAGTACTGCCCCTATACTCTGTAAAATGACTGCAGACTGAGAACGCTATGGTCTGCACGCCCGATAAACAAAAAAAAAAAAAGTGCAACACTGCTAAAAGCAGCCTCAACAGTACTGCCCAAGGTCAGATGTGGCCCTAAGAAGGACCGTTGGGGTTCTTGAAGACGAATATAACACCTAACACTCTCCCTATAGCAGATACAGCAAGACAGCACTTTCCCTGATCTCTGTCAGCATGCATCTGTGGGAGCCGCGGGCGGGGCAGATTTAAATACTCGGGTGTCATCTGATCTCCCCAGCCACTCACTGCAGGGGGGTGGGATAGGGCTGGAATGTCACAGGAGGAAGTTGTAATGCCTTCCCTGTGTTTCTATTGGCCAGAAAAGCGCGCAAATTTCTCAGGGAAGGAAATGTAGTGGAGTCGAGCACCGCGTGGTGCTCGTCTTGAGTAACGAGCATCTCGAACACCCTAATACTCGAACGAGTATCAAGCACGGACGAGTACGCTCGCTCATCTCTAGTTGTTACATGCCAGATTCTTGTTCTTGGTTTATATATTGTGAAAGGGTATATCTGCTGCTCTCTTTATGTGTAGAAGTGAAGCATAAACAATATGATTGATTTAGCAACTTTGCAATAAAAAAGTTCCTCTCAGACTATATTGTAGTTATCACTCTCGCCTAACAGCTGCCTGTAAGCTCTTCTCTCATAATGACACCATACTGTGCGTTCAGAATGTACTCGATTGTACAGCAGTGATGTTTGTACATTATTGAGGCAGTTTGTCAGAATTACAAACTGAAAAATATCCAGACATCCAATTATTTACATGTACTGTAAATAGGAAAGTATTGAAAATCGTGGACTTAGAAGTGCAACTCTTATCAATAGAGGATGTTACAATATATGATTAACCGATTCTTCTTAATTAAATAATTAAAGGGGTTGTCCCGCGGCAGCAAGTGGGTCTACACACTTCTGTATGGCCATATTAATGCACTTTGTAATGTACATTGTGCATTAATTATGAGCCATACAGAAGTTATCAAAAGTTTTATACTTACCTGCTCCGTTGCTGGCGTCCTCGTCTCCATGGTGCCGACTAATTTTCGGCCTCCGATGGCCAAATTAGCCGCGCTTGCGCAGTCCGGGTCTTCTGCTGTCTTCAATGGGGCCGCTCGTGCAGAATGCCGACTCCGTGTAGCTCCGCCCCGTCACGTGCCGATTCCAGCCAATCAGGAGGCTGGAATCGGCAATGGACCGCACAGAAGAGCTGCGGTCCACGGAGGGAGCAGACCCCGGCGGCCATCTTCAGCAGGTGAGTATGAAGACGCCGGACCGCCGGGATTCAGGTAAGCACTCTCCGGTTTGTTTTTTTAACCCCTGCATCGGGGTTGTCTCGCGCCGAACGGGGGGGGGGGGGGGGGGGGGTAAAAAAAAAAACAAAACCCGTTTTGGCGCGGGACAACCCCTTTAATTAAAAACAGCCAGTATTAATGCATTACAGCGACACAGCCCCCTCTTCAGAAACGGCTGTGAAAAATGCCACGTATAATAATTGAAATAAAATGGAAAATAAGTAAGGTTTGAAAAAATAGTAGGGGGAGAGGGGAAAGAAACATACATAAAAAGTAAGCATCAGTAGACATAAAAATTAAAAACACATATGTATACAACATTGCATACATACAAATAACATTACATATCTTTGCATCTAGCACATATATCTTCCTGATATGTACACATCTATGCATCTAGCATTGTTAGGCCCTACTCACACGACCGTATCTCGCAGTATGCAGGCTGCGAGATAAACACTCGCGGCATGCAGTCAGTATGCAATGCCATTGCATACTGGCTGTGTGCTACCCATTGCCATGTACTATTATGGCGTCTATGTGTATAATACATGCCAAGGTAAAACATGCTGCAATTTTTTTTGCGCACGAATTTCACGCAATTCATGTGAGTGGTAACATGGCCGCCTATGAGAGATTGGTACAGCTTATTCCATGTATAACACTCGCACAGAATGTGCTACACTGACACGCTCGTGTGAACCTGGTCTGTTTTGTATATATGCAATGTTGTATATATGTGTTTTTGGTATTTATGTACTGCTACTTGAATTTTATATACCTTTTTCTCCCCTTACTATTTTATCACACCTTACTAGAGATGAGCGAACGTACTCGTCCGAGCTTGATATTCGTGCGAATATTAGGGTGTTCGGGATGCTCGTTACTCGTAACGAGTACCACGCGGTGTTCTGGTTACTTTCAGTTTCCTCTCTGAGACGTTAGCGCGCTTTTCTGGCCAATTGAAAGACAGGGAAGGCATTACAACTTCCCCCTGTGACGTTCAAGCCCTATACCACCCCCCTGCTGTGAGTGGCTGGGGCGATCAGATGTCACCCGAGTATAAAAGTCGGCCCCTCCCGCGGCTCGGCTCAGATGCCGTGTGAGTTAGTGAGGGAAAGTGCTGTTCTATTGGAGTTGCTGTAGGGAGAGTGTTTGTAGTGAGTGTAGGCTTCAAGAACCCCAACGGTCCTTCTTAGGGCCACATCTACGTGTGTGCAGGCTGCTGTTAGCAGTGGAAAATTTTTATTTTTTTTCCTCAAAATCGGCAGTGCAGAGCATTGCACCCGGTATTAGGGACAGAAGTGGTGCTTAGGCAGGGAGAGTGTTAGGAGTGAGTGTAGCCTTCAAGAACCTCAACGGTCCTTTCTAGGGCCAAATTTAACCGTGTGCAGTACTGTGCTGGCTGCTGTTAGCAGTGTTGCATTTTTTTTTCTTCTAAAAATCGTCTGTGCAGAGCATTGCACCCTCCATTGATACTACAGGGACAGAATTGTGTAGGCAGGGCCACAACACAGTTATTGTTCATTGAATATCCGCAGTGGGTCCTTCCCTTTGCAAAAAAGCGAAAAAATTATATTTGGCCTGCCTGTGTCAGTCCTAAGGTCTCCGTGTACGTGTGTGCTGCGTGGAGAACGTACAAAAATCAAACGCAACCAGCTACGGTTTACTGCAGGCTTGCGCCATTGTCTTTCCTGACTGGCAAATACCTGCTCTGCCAGAGTTAATAACTCTGCTACACTAAAGTTGTGTGTCACTTTTTCAGGGCCACACCACAGTTAATAAACGTATTGTTCATTGAATATCCGTAGTGGGGCCTTCCCTTTGCAAAAAAGCGAAAAAATTATATTTGGCCTGCCTGTGTCAGTCCTAAGGTCTCCGTGTACGTGTGTGCTGCGTGGAGAACGTACAAAAATCAAACGCAACCAGCTACGGTTTACTGCAGGCTTGCGCCATTGTCTTTCCTGACTGGCAAATACCTGCTCTGCCAGAGTTAATAACTCTGCTACACTAAAGTTGTGTGACACTTTTTCAGGGCCACACCACAGTTATTAAACGTATTGTTCATTGAATATCCGCAGTGGGGCCTTCCCTTTGCAAAAAAGCGAAAAAATTATATTTGGCCTGCCTGTGTCAGTCCTAAGGTCTCCGTGTACGTGTGTGCTGCGTGGAGAACGTACAAAAATCAAACGCAACCAGCTACGGTTTACTGCAGGCTTGCGCCATTGTCTTTCCTGACTGGCAAATACCTGCTCTGCCAGAGTTAATAACTCTGCTACACTAAAGTTGTGTGACACTTTTTCAGGGCCACACCACAGTTATTAAACGTATTGTTCATTGAATATACGCAGTGGGGCCTTCCCTTTGCAAAAAAGCGAAAAAATTATATTTGGCCTGCCTGTGTCAGTCCTAAGGTCTCCGTGTACGTGTGTGCTGCGTGGAGAACGTACAAAAATCAAACGCAACCAGCTACGGTTTACTGCAGGCTTGCGCCATTGTCTTTCCTGACTGGCAAATACCTGCTCTGCCAGAGTTAATAACTCTGCTACACTAAAGTTGTGTGACACTTTTTCAGGGCCACACCACAGTTATTAAACGTATTGTTCATTGAATATACGCAGTGGGGCCTTCCCTTTGCAAAAAAGCGAAAAAATTATATTTGGCCTGCAGGCTTGCGCCAATTTATTTCCTGCCTGGGAAATCAAAGGCCGTGCTGAAACTACTCAGCTTAGGAGATAGGAGGCACACGGCCCACGAACTGCTACAGGGTCTGACAGAGCAGACCGACCGTTGGCTTGCGCCGCTGAGCCTCCAACCGGGCATGGTCGTGTGTGACAACGGCCGTAACCTGGTGGCGGCTCTGCAGCTCGGCAGCCTCACGCACGTGCCATGCCTGGCCCACGTCTTTAATTTGGTGGTTCAGCGCTTTCTGAAAAGCTACCCACGCTTGTCAGACCTGCTCGTAAAGGTGCGCCGGCTCTGCGCACATTTCCGCAAGTCCCACACGGACGCTGCCACCCTGCGCACCCTGCAACATCGGTTTAATCTGCCAGTGCACCGACTGCTGTGCGACGTGCCCACACGGTGGAACTCTACGCTCCACATGTTGGCTAGGCTCTATGAGCAGCGTAGAGCTATAGTGGAATACCAACTCCAACATGGGCGGCGCAGTGGGAGTCAGCCTCCTCAATTCTTTTCAGAAGAGTGGGCCTGGTTGGCAGACATCTGCCAGGTCCTTCGAAACTTTGAGCAGTCTACCCAGGTGGTGAGCGGCGATGCTGCAATCATTAGCGTCACCATTCCTCTGCTATGCATCTTGAGAACTTCCCTGCAAACCATAAAGGCAGCGGCTTTGCGCTCGGAAACAGAGCCGGGGAAAGACAGTATGTCGCTGGATAGTCAGAGCACCCTCCTGTCTATATCTCAGCGCGTTCAGGAGGAGGAGGAGGAGCATGAGGAGGAGGAGGAGGAGGGGGAAGAGACAGCTTGGCCCACTGCTGACGGTACCCATGCTGCTTGCCTGTCATCATTTCAGCGTGTATGGCCTGAGGAGGAGGAGGAGGAGGAGGATCCTGAAAGTGATCTTCCTAGTGAAGACAGCCATGTGTTGCGTACAGGTACCCTGGCACACATGGCTGACTTCATGTTAGGATGCCTTTCTCGTGACCCTCGCATTCAACACATTCTGGCCACTACGGATTACTGGGTGTACACACTGCTCGACCCACGCTATAAGGAGAACCTTCCCACTCTCATTCCCGAAGAGGAAAGGGGTTCGAGAGTGTTGCTATACCACAGGACCCTGGCGGACAAGCTGATGGTAAAATTCCCATCCGACAGCGGTAGTGGCAGAAGGCGCAGTTCCGAGGGCCAGGTAGCAGGGGAGGTGCGTAGATCGAGCAGCATGTACAGCCCAGGCAGTGCAACAGTCTTTAAGGGCCTGGCCAGCTTTATGGCTCCCCAGCAAGACTGTGTCACCGCTCCCCAGTCAAGGCTGAGTCGGCGGGAGCACTGTAAAAGGATGGTGAGGGAGTACGTAGCCGATCGCACGACCATCCTCGGTGACGCCTCTGCCCCCTACAACTACTGGGTGTCGAAGCTGGACACGTGGCCTGAACTAGCGCTGTATGCCCTGGAGGTGCTTGCTTGTCCTGCGGCTAGCGTCTTGTCGGAGAGGGTGTTTAGTGCGGCTGGGGGAATCATCACAGATAAGCGTACCCGCCTGTCAACCGACAGTGCCGACAGGCTAACACTCATCAAGATGAACAAAGCCTGGATTTCCCCAGACTTCTCTTCTCCACCAGCGGACAGCAGCGATACGTAAGCAATACGTAGGCTGCACCCGCGGATGGAAGCTACGTTCTCTCTCACCATCCAAAACGGGGACATTTCTGCTTCATCAATCTGTGTCTAATATTCCTCCTCCTCCTCCTGCTCCTCCTCCTGAAACCTCACGTAATCACGCTGAACGGGCAATTTTTCTTAGGGCCACAAGGCTCACTCATAATTTTTCTAAACAATTTTTATATGTTTCAATGCTCTTAAAAGCGTTGAAACTTTAACTTGAACCAATTTTTCGTTAAACTGGGCTGCCTCCAGGCCTAGTTACCACTTAAGCCACATTAACCAAAGCGATTAATGGGTTTCACCTGCCCTCTTGGTTGGCCATGGCCAATTTTTTTGATGTACATTAGTACTGTTGATTCAGCAATTTTTGTGGGCCCTCGCCTACAGTGTAATCAAATGAATTTTTAGCCCACCTGCATTACAGCTGACGTTACATCCGCTGTGTTGGGCAATGCAATGGGATATTTTTGTGTACCGCCGGTGGGTTCCAGGGAGCCACCCATGCTGTAGGTGCACACGGAGTTTAACCTACATGTGTCCACTTGTAAAGAACCCCAGTCAGACTGGGGCATGCAGTGTGGGCCGAAGCCCACCTGCATTAAGCACAACATTACTACCTCAGCTGTGTTGGGCAATGCAATGGGATATTTCTATGTACCGCCGGTGGCTTCCTGGCACCCACCCATGCTGTGGGTCCACAGGGAATTATAAATGCATCTGTTTCCACTTGTAAAGAACCCCAGTCTGACTGGGGCATGCAGTGTGGGCCGGAGCCCACCTGCATTAAGCACGACATTACTACCTCAGCTGTGTTGGGCAATGCAATGGGATATTTTTGTGTATCGCCGGTGGGTTCCAGGGAGCCACCCATGCTGTCGGTCGACAGGGACTTCACAATAGGGAGTTGTACCTGCCTGTGTCTATGAATTAAAAAGCCCGATCTGACTGGGGCATGCAGAGACACCTTGACAGAATGAATAGTGTGTGGCACATAGGTTCCCCATTGCTATGCCCACGTGTGCAGCTCCTGATGGCGGTGGCACAGGATTCTATTTCTCATTGCTTCTGTACAGCATTGTGGGCTATCGCCCCGCCCCTTTTAAAGAGGGTCGCTGCCTAGCCGTGCCAACCCTCTGCAGTGTGTGCCTGCGGTTCCTCGTCATGGCAGACGCACTTCTAAATAGACATGAGGGTGGTGTGGCATGAGGGCAGCTGAAGGCTGCGCAGGGACACTTTGGTGTGCGCTGTGGGGGGGAGGGGGGTCGGTTGGGCAGCATGTAACCCAGGAGAAGTGGCAGTGGAGTGTCATGCAGGCAGTGATTGTGCTTTGTTGGAGGTAGTGTGGTGCTTAGCAAAGGTATGCCATGCTAATGAGGGCTTTTCAGAAGTAAAAGTTTTTGGGAGGGGGGGGCCCACTCTTGCCGCTATTGTGGCTTAATAGTGGGACCTGTGAACTTGAGATGCAGCCCAACACGTAGCCCCTCGCCTGCCCTATCCGTTGCTGTGTCGTTCCCATCACTTTCTTGAATTGCCCAGATTTTCACACATGAAAACCTTAGCGAGCATCGGCGAAATACAAAAATGCTCGGGTCGCCCATTGACTTCAATGGGGTTCGTTATTCGAAACGAACCCTCGAGCATCGCGAAAAGTTCGTTCCGAGTAACGAGCACCCGAGCATTTTGGTGCTCGCTCATCTCTACACCTTACCTATTCTCCATTTTTTAAAATTATTATACATAGCATTTTTTACAGCAGTTTCTGAAGAGGGGGCTGAAATGTATTCTTATTGGCTTTTTAAGTTAATTACTAAATAAAGAAGAACTGGTAATCATATAATGCAACATCCTCTGTTGATTTATAAGAGTTGCACTTTTAAGTCCACAATTTTCAATATTTTCCTCCAACCTATTGGAAGGCAGAACTCCTGCAAGTCAATGTCAGACTTTTTAACAAGCTTTGTAACAATGACTAGGAATTTTAAGCCAAGGCCACAATCTTGTCTAAAGGGAGGCGATAACAATACACAGTGTGAGTGGCATACCAAAATGGAAAGATGGAACAATACCTCTACAGTGCCAACTATTAGAAGGCACCATTCATTCAAGTCAATGTCAGACTTTTTATAAACCTTTTAAAAATGACTGGGAATTGTGAGCCAAAGCCAGAATCTTCTCCCACATCTGTAGACCTCTTACTAGCCAAGCCAGAAGCCTGCTAAACATTGATGAGGGGCAAACGCCCCAAAACAGTTGCTTATAAATGGTTATCTTCTCCTTGTGGCCTTGGCTCACAATTCCCAGTCATTGTTACAAGGCTTGTTAAAAAGTCTGACATTGACTTACAGGAAAGCTGCCTTCCAATATGGGGCACTGCAAAGGTATCTTTCTATTTTCTCCATTTGCATATTTCCAAGAGGAGCATTGATGGTCTTATAAGTCTCCTCACACACCTTCTAGGTGCTCTTCTTAAGGAGAAATGATACTCTTCATGACCCAGTGGCATACTAGTTACAGGTTAAATTCCGGCTTTTTTTGCAGTATGACATTTTTTTGCTCTGAAACTGACCTGATTTAATTCATGACTTAAAAAATGATTGTGATAAATGCTGCAAAAAAATAATTAATTAATTAATTAACATCACATCAATGTAAACTGAAGCACTTTGACTTCAGTTAGAGTTCCATAGAAATAAAGTATAGCTCTACTTACAAAGAGAAACAGTTCTCCTGACCAAAGTTTAGAACTGATGTCAGAAGGCATTGCAGTAGGGAAGTGTGGGCACTAGTTGCTATGGCAACTATCGGACACCAAAGTCTCACCTCTCCTAGAATTGTGAAGTCCGCCTGCTGTGCAGCATCTTCTGATGTTGGTTGTAAACTTCAGACAGGAATGCCACAGTTCTTCATAAACTGAGCTATACTTTAATAGGATCTGTTGATCCATAATCCTCTTTTATTGTTGAAAACTACAAAGTATGAACCCAGCCTGACGATATATGGGCTGTCTATAAAAGAACTGTCCACTTCAGTCTATTCTTTTTTAGAACATGGTAATGACATAAAGGGAGTCCAAGCTTTACCCTCTGTAATCAGAAACTAACAACCATGCTCAGTACTGAGGTACCATGTGCCTGGTCGTGATTAAAAAATTCTCCTAGGCTACACAATTCTTATAGTGCAATCATTAATTTACTGGCCTCTTATAAAAAAAAGTGATTGTTCCGTGCAGTCTTAATAGGGTGGTTAGTCCATAACAACAGTTTACACCCTACTAATGTCAAGAAGTTTGAGGAACATGCCACTAACATACAGTTTTCTTGTCTGGTATAATAAAAAGGTAGACAAGACAACAAAGTTTTACTTCCCCTTTAGCAGTCACCTTTCTCGTGTACTAATGGTGTCTTCCAGTACACAAATACTCCCAGGAATTACAGGAATATGAGCAATTATATGAAGAATGATTCAACATTAAATAAGACAAAATGCAAGAATGGGAACTCACCAATAGAAGAAAGGAGCAGAATGATGATGGTATTCAGATTATAGCACAAATGGATGATGATAGAGCAGATGGTAAGGGTGATCAGCTAGCTCTATGGGTACGAATGATTGTAATAACAAGTGTTCATCCCTAAACTAGTGATTCTCAATCTATGTAAAAAAAATGTACGAGTGCTGATTGGCATGCTTTGTCAATTGGTGCTCATTACATTGGGCTGAGAGTCGGCCTGTGTATAAGGACCCAAAACATCCACAGTGCAGGCAGAAAAAGTAAATGAACCCCTGAATTTAATCACCTGTAGATTCCATTTCAGCAGAAACTATTTCCATGAAACTAATCTAATCTAAGAGTGGACATATGAAAGAGGTTTTTTTGCAGTTTATATAGTCTATTGTAGAGCTTTTACTGTTACCATTTGTTTCCTTTTCACTTCTTTCATGATTACATGTGCTCTTGGAGTAATATTAATAGGACACCTACTTCTAGAGAGGGTAGCTCTCTATACACGTCTTCTGAAAGACATTTGTATCAAGGCATGGTTCACACTAAGGTTTCTCTGTGCAGAATCCCGCAGCGGGTCCCTCCTTTCCCGCAGACATGATGCCAGAAAATCCCATATACTCACCTGCCCGGACGCTGTAAATCTGCCCTGCGTTGCGGCCGGATCTTCCTTCTTTGGCCTGACGGATGTGCTCGGCACACCGGTAGCGTGCTACGCGCATGCGCTGTGCACTTATTTTTTTTAATGCCTGCTTTCCTGCGGTCCCACGGCACAGCACAATAACAGCTACGGATGTGCCGCAGGACCGGACGGCTCCCATAGGCTTCAATGGAAGCCGCGGGAGACCCGCACAAAGATGGAGCATGCTGCGGGTGTTTTCCAGCACATGCGATCCGCGCGTCAGGAAAAAATGACATCCGCAGGTATTTAATTACCTGCGGGTGTCCAATGCATCCCTATGGGTGCGGATCACCTGCGCGGATTTGAAAATTCTAATTTTCCCATGGACATTGGGCCTAGCAAATGTTTCTTCAGTAAAAATGGCTTGCGTGCCTTTATTTAATGCTCAAATCATTTGCTAAACTTTCAATCTCATCGTATATCTTTAATTGAAATACCTTTTGCCAATTAGTCATTAACACAGAGGTTCACGTACGTTTTTTCCCTGCAGTTTAGATTTTTAGTCAGTGTGCCCAATAAAATATATGAATAGTACAATTCCGTGTTAGTAGCTTAGTTATATTGTTTGTGTGGCTTGCTTGAAATTATTTTTTTTATTGCTGTGATTTTTATTGCTATTTCTACTAATGACCTATCCTTTAGGTCAGTGACGGGCAACCTTTTGAGCTCAATGTGTCAAAATTCGCCAAAAAAAAACAAGCATAAGTCGGGTGGTGTGTCACTTTGAGAAAAAAAAAACATAAATTTGCGATATTTATAGTTTAAATAACAAAAATGTATAATTGTAATGTATCACTGTATTTAATAAACGCAAAACACCCATACACAGGCCCTCGCCTCCCGCAGCCTGCCCCTCACTTATCTTAGTAATGATGAGCCCCCAGCAATGAAAGCGGCCCCCCAGCAGTGACAGGGCCCCCCAGCAGTGACAGCGGCCCCCGAGCAGTGACTGCCCCCCACAGCGGCTCCCGAGCAGTGACTGCCCCCCCACAGCGGCTCCCCAGCAGTGACTGCCCCCCACAGTGGCCCCACAGCAGTGACTGACCCCCACAGCGGCCCCACAAAGGGGGGAGGAGGATCCCAGCTGCACACTGCCATGACAATGTGCGCCGGTATCAGCACTGCTAGTAGTGCTGGTTAGTGAATACCGGCAGGGGAACCACAACCCCTGCCAGTATTCACTAACAGGGTGAG
Organism: Eleutherodactylus coqui; assembly: GCF_035609145.1. Taxonomy (NCBI): domain Eukaryota; kingdom Metazoa; phylum Chordata; class Amphibia; order Anura; family Eleutherodactylidae; genus Eleutherodactylus; species Eleutherodactylus coqui. The sequence goes on from NC_089847.1 coordinate 71,398,596, forward strand.
CGGCCGCGTGTCAGCGACTATGGCTACGCGTGTCAGTGCTGACACGCGTGTCATAGGTTCGCCATCACGGCTCTAGGTCATCAATAGTTGATCACCTGGAGTATGTCACTGAGGACCTCAGTTGATCAGCTGATTGGGCGTTGGCTGTCAGCACCAAAATACAGTGTACAGAGCAGAAGCAGAAAGTGCTGATCCCTGTGTAGTAGCACTCACTGGTAATTGCTGAAGCAGCTTCCATTAACCTCAATAAGAATTCCGCCTGCAATTACTAGCACCGCCTCGTACACAGGAGTTGGGGCTATCTGCTTCCACTCTGTAGGCTGTGTTTTGGCACTGACAGCAGGCGCCCAAACAGCTGATTGGCCGGGGTTCTTAGCAGCACACCTAAGCTGAATAACTATTAATGACCTATCTTGAGGATAGCTCATCAATAGAAATGGCTTGGAAAATTGCTTTAAGCTGAATGAAAATTATGTTTTTCCATTCACTCACATTTAACTTCTAGATTCCCAGAAGGGCACTGATGATATGGAATGTAGCCAGGCATGGTGACTAATGCAGTAGCAACTGTATTGGAATAGAATGTTGGCTGTTCTGTGTTATCCAGGATTTGAGAAATGAAGGATTTAGGAGTTCTGATTTCTAACAGCCTTGATATAAGTCCACAGTGCAAACAGGCAACAAAGAAAACAAGTAGGATGCTCGGCTACACAGCTAGAGGTATAACCAGTAGAAAGAGGGAAATTGTGATCCTGCTATATAGAGCTCTGGTAAGAATACTGTGTTCAGTTCTGGAGACCTCACCCACAGAAAAACATTGATAAAATAGAATGAGTCCAAAAATGGGCTACAGAAATGGTGTAAGGTCTCAAAAACAAACTTATCAGAAAAGACAAAGAACCTACTCTGTATAGTCTGGAGGAAACAAGGGATGTGGGAGCATGATCAAAGCTGATCGATAAGTTATAAATCAACAATAAATGAATTCAAGTATGTCTGGTATATGGATAGATCTATCCTAAGAGAGAAATAACAAGGAAGTAATATAAGGGCTGACTAGATGACCATGTATGAAGTGAATGTAAGAAAAAAGTGGTTGTAGACGCAATCCATTTTTTTCTTCCTTAAAGAGGCATGAGACGTCATGTTAAGCTTGACTCTGTTTTTATTAATAAATCCAGCATGCAATGAATGGGATTGCACCTACAGCCTCTTTTTTCTTACATTCCCTTCATGTATTTGAATGTCCTCATGGAAAGATGTGACATTTTGGGGGCTAGCCGAACCCTTTCATATTCATCCAAAATTGAGCATTTATCACTCTAATAATAAGAAAAGGGAGAAGAGAGAATAACTCCTAAACCAATACACTGGTTTATGGACTTTGAACCCCCAGGTGCATGCTTTACTCTCTTTTTTCTTTGCATCTTTCATTAGATCACAATGTAGTCTTTTTCTGCTGTCAATTTTCTTTGTTTCTATGTTACTCTATATATGCAACCCTAATTAGGCCATGCACATGAGATCTTAGTTTAATATTCCCAGAGTCCCGAACAACCCTTTCAGGTTTTTAAAATTGTCATATTTGCAGTCATTTTTCATTAAGTACCATGCAAACAGTATTCAACATCAGACACCAATTTCTGCTTCTCCTTGTATTATTATTTCGAAGGCGAATGTAATATAAACTTTGATACAAAAGAAAATAGTTCCCATTACCATACTGGATCAAATAATAAATACATTTGGTCGCTTGTCGTAGGTATTTCCACCGGCCTGCTGATGGTTCAGAAGTTATGTTTGACCCAGTGTCCATAATGAATGTGGACATTTTGAATTATTGCCAGAAGGAGGCTTGGTGTAAACTGGCGTTTTATTTGCTGTCTTTCTTTTACTACTTGTACAGGTAAGTTCTTGATTATCCACTGTACATAAAAAACAATAGTGTGTGATGAGGCTATACCAGAAGGCCACTGCAAGTTGTGTATAAAAGGGAAGGGAGAGGGACGAAGGTGCACATGTTATTAATGTTCAGTTATACTTCATAATCAAGCTTAATTATCTCTTATTTCTGCCATTACCTTAACATATTATTTGCATAATTTTCACCATATCATTCTCAGTAGCAGGATCACTTACACAAATCTTTTGAAATTGCATTTTTCCTTACTGCAGATATGTTAACCCCTTAAGGATGTGAGCCTTCTTTTTCACTTTTGTTTTTTTCCTCCCCACGTTTAAAAAAATCATAACTTTTCTATTTATCCATAAACATTGCTGTCTTCGGGCTTGTTTTTTTGCAGGACGAGTTGTATTTTTCAATGGTTCTATGTAATGTACAATATAATGTACTGAAAAATTAATAAAAAAATTCTAAGAGGAGTGAAATGCAAAAAAAAAATGCGCAATTCCGCCATCCTTGTCGGGGTTCAGTTTCTACGGTGTACACACTGCAGCAAAAATGACATAATAACTATATTCTTTGGGTCAATGTGATTACTACAATACCAAATATATATAATTTATGTATTTTTCTAAAATTATTTTTTGCCGTTGTCTTCTGACCGCCATAACTTTTTAGATTTTTCAATCGACATGGTTGTATGAGGGCTCGTGTTTTGTGGGAAGCCCTGTAGTTTCTATTGGTACCATTTTGGAGTATACAGGACTTTTTGCTCTCTTATTACATTTTTCCTTGGAGACGGGTGACCAAAAAAGCACAACTCTGATGTTGGGTATTTTTTCTTCTGATGACGTTCTCCGTGTGGGGTAAATAATGTATTACTTTGTTAGATCAGGTAAATAATGCATTATTTTGATAGACCAGGCTTTTATGAATACAGTGATACCGAGTAGGTTTTTGGGTTTTTTATTTAGATTTTTTGTTGTTGTTGTAAATATCAAAAACGGTGTTTTTTTTTAAAAAAAAAATTTTTTATTACCTTTTATTTTTTAAATAATGAATTAAACTATTTTAAACTGATTTTTACATTTTTTTAGACTTCCTAGAGGATAAAAACTTGCAATGTTTTGATCGCTCTTGCAGTATAATGTAATACCATAGTATTACATTATACCGCAATGTGACTAGCAATCTATCAAGCAACGACACAGACATAGTTTGTTAGGCAATTTGCAATGGAGTCAAAATCTGCTGCAAATCCACAGCCCATTACATTCAACGGGATTCTGTACCATAGTCTATATGCCATAGATTTTTTCCGGCTACAGATTTCAAATCGAGGTGTAGGAAAAAAAGAAGTGACATGTTGTTTTCAAGCTGGGATTTCTGCGTACAGGATTGTCCATTCAAATAGGCTAATTCTGTGTGCGTATTTGTGGCTTAGTATTTGCATAGCTGCAGCAGAAATCCACAGTTTAGCTACAGATTTCTGTTGTAGCTTTTAGAGGTGGAAACCATACAGAACAATCTTATGTCGGATTCCTCAGAATGTATGTGAATTCAAATGATCACTCAGTGGTTTATCAGTGCATATACTTAATTGTGTTCCATGAAATATCAAATGATTTTATTGGCAAAATTAATGTTATATTAAAAACACGCGACCTATACATTCCCTGCATACAAACAGCATCCTGTACTAATCCCACTTCTTCCTCGCACGCAGGGTGGGGGCCACTGTACGTTATGTCAGCGCGTAGGATGCTGTGCCTCTTCTGGTGAGTGAAATGCCCCTAGCCCCTATAAATGCCCCCACTCCTAGACTTCCTCCTTTGCACTGCCACGTTCTGCATGCTTTGATTGATATGCCATCCTATATATTGAGCTGGAGAAACACAGCGCCAGTATTATACCCACACTTCTTTTGTGAGAGTATCTGTCAATGTGCGCTCCTAAAAATTCCCCCTCAAATGTCATTGTCTTTTTTTCAGTAGTTGAATTGCTAAATTGTAACATGTTTTTTTCTCTCTTTCACACTACACCCTCTTTTACTTTCCCAATGTTTGTTACCTCCGCAATAACTGTCCTTTTCTTATACTGCCCATTTCTCGTAACTTCTCATTGCCTCCACCCTATCACCATTACATATTCTTCCATCTTGTCTATCCCATCTTCTTGTCACTGCCCATGCCCTCTCTTTTACCTTGTCTTGCATGCTGTTCCCCTCTGGTCTTCTCTATGTCTCTGTTTTCTCACTTCTCAGTATGATATACACACTCGTCACTTTTTGAATCTTGTCAGTCTGGATATATGAATTCAGGAGACAGAGGATTGAGAAGAGAGGGTTGGAGATCCTTGCTGATGAGAAGGACCTGAAGGGCATCACCCCCTCCAGTTTGCCTAATAGTAGATTTATTTCTCTTCCCTGACCATCTCTCTCTTTCTTACCCTCTCTTTCCATTCTTTTTTTCCCCCCCTCATATCTGTCATTCCCCGATTTTAGACTGCTGCTGGCTTACAGCTCTTATTTGTTTGTTTGAAGTCTGTGACTTTATTTCTCTAGAAACTGTGTGACGTTTACTGTCAATAAAGGATATATCTATATATAAATTCAACAGTTGTCATTTCTGTATTTGCGTTTGGTTAAGAATGTTGCATATACAAAATGTAAACCTAGGAGTCTTATGGTATAGGAGCAAATACTCGCTCCTTAATGTAAAATAAAGAGCTATGTCTTTAGTAGGAAATACTCATCACTAGAGATGAGCGAGCACGCTCGGATAAAGCAGCTACTCGAGCGAGCATTGCTCTTCTCGAGTAACTGCTTACTGGTCCGAACGTGCTCGTGGGGGGGGGGGGGGCGGGGGTGAGCGGCGGGGAGAGTGAGAGTGTAGTCAAAAAGCGCTTACAATAACGTTATGTGAATACTCCCTAACTGTTCCCAATACTGTGTCACGAAGCCTGCCTGTTAGTTCTCCCTGATATAACATTCTGTTCCTTTCTCCTACATTACAGTCCTTGGCTATTTGCAGCTCTCTTAAGATGTAATATTCCAGCTTCCTGCTCCCACACTGCTGTGTCTGGCTAAGTGAAGTTCTTCTGGGTAACATTAACTGTACTTATCTCCCACACACTGCTGTGTCTAGTTGTATAGTCAATCTTCTGAAGTGAAATACTCATTCTCCTGTTTCCATGCACAGTATAGTTGGGAGAACATCAAGCTATCGTATTGCCCCGTTTCTGGACTTTCTTCTGTATTATGTAGCATATGTATATTATCTTATACAATATTTTGAGTATGCTGGTGTGTATGCTTCCTAAGGCCAAATACACACGGGTGGAAATTCCACTTCGTAATTTCCCGCAGAATTTTCGCCAGTGCACGCTGACATAGGATTGCATTAGATAATGCAATCCTATACAGACAGCAGCGATTTGACCGCATGAAAACTCGCGCGGTAAACAAATCGTGGCATGTCCTATTTCTGTGCAAGCCTCGCAGAGGTACGAACAGAAATATCACTGGGGACGCGCCGGCTCTGGTCTGCGCATGTGCGGCTGTGTGACAGCCGGGGCAGAGAAGAGCGAGACGCCGGAAGGAGGTGAGCGCCGGGTCACTGCAGAGGCACGGCTTGTATCCCGCTGTGAGAATTCTCGCAGCGGGATCTGACCCGGCTGTCTGCAGGAGGCCTATAAAGTGAATATTATCAGCACTCCAGCAGCATAAGTGGGAGGTATGACACAAGTACAGTGTCTAAAGAAAGTATTTACACCCTGGTGTTTTCCTGTTTTGTTGCATTACAATCTAGAATTAAAATGGATTTTTTTGGGGGGGGTCTGTACTATTTCATATACAGACCATGCCGACCATTTTGGAGGGGAAAAATATTTTTTATGGTGACCGAAACAGTAATTAAGACAAAATAACTAAGAACTTTAGTGTGTATAAGTATTCATCGCCTTGTGGCGACCCAGACACGAGGCCCATGCTGAGGAGCTGGCAAGGTAGAGTTGGCACTTTTCACGGTACCTCTACCAGACCCTCCCCAGAGGGACACATGGAACCTCAGCCGAGGCACTGCTAGGTCTCTTCCAGACAACACTGGGACAGTTGTGGTATGGACGTGAAGTTGTCACATGTGATGCCACTGTTGCTTTCACACCGTTGAGTATCCGACAGATGAATAAAGAGAGTCCACACACTGTTAAACTTAAATACCTCAATCACTGGGAATGGGCAGTTACCGTATATACCGGCGTATAAGACGACTTTTGAACCCCGAAAAATCTGCTCTGCAGTCGGGGGTCGTCTTATGCGCCGGTAATACAAAAAAAAAAAAGTGTAAAAAAAAAAAAATTTATTACTCACCTCCCACGGCGTTCTGTCGCGCTCCGGCAGGATGTCGCTCGCTCCGGGAGGCTGTCGCTCGCTCCTCGTCGCCGCCGCAGCATAGCTTTCTGAATGCGGGGCTTGAAATCCCCGCTTCCAGAAAGCTAATACACACGCCGGCAGCCATGACATCATTGAATGGCTGTGATTGGCTGAAGGCGCACGTGGCTTCAGCCAATCACACTATTCAATGACATCATTGAATGGCTGTGATTGGCTGAAGGCGCACGTGTTAGCAATCACACCCATTCAATGATGTCATTGAATAGTGTGATTGGCTGAAGCCACGTGCGCTTTAGCCAATCACAGCCATTCAATGATGTCATGGCTGCCGGCGTGTGTATTAGCTTTCTGGAAGCGGGGATTTCAAGCCCCGCATTCAGAAAGCTATGCTGCGGCGGCGACGAGGAGCGAGCGACAGCCTCCCGGAGCGAGCGACATCCTGCCGGAGCGCGACAGGACGCCGTGGGAGGTGAGTAATAAATTTTTTTTTTTTTTCTCCACTGAATACCGGCGTATAAGGTGACAGTTGGGGGGTCGTCTTATACGCCCCGTCGCCTTATACGCCGGTATATACGGTACTGGAAAAACTTTACTGTTGAATATTCAGTAGAATACAGCTTACTTGCACGTGCAGGAAAGACAAGTTGCTAGTGTTAGGTCACGGAGGATAACACAGGATGATATCGGGCCTGCAGTCTCAGTTATTTACAGCACTCTGCTTCTGGATAGAGAACACTCCGGAGGATGATGGGGAAAAAGGAACACTCCACTGACACTCACTCTGAATTCTTGTACACAGCTCTGCATGGTGGACTCCTCACCTCTCTCTTTCCTCAGAGGTGGCTCGTTGCATGGAAGGCCTCAGAATACCGTTCCTCATCTTCCATCACTTCACCACATGAGGGTTGAAGGTACCCTCATGTGGCCGGCACTCTCACTCTTCTCTCAACCACTGAAGATCTGGAAATCAAACTCTCTACTACACCCCAATCACTCGAATTTATAGGGTATCGACATCACATGACTAGACGGATATTGATACTTTTCCAGACATATCCCAACCACTTGCAGACATTTTCCTATCATATGATGTAGCTGTGCAATACACATAACGGCAATCAAGACAATTCGCACAGTGCATCCACATTAAAGACATGACATGTATGACAATTATGGAGAGACCAGAAATAGGTCTTTCGGGCCACTACAGCCTGAACGGCAGTATCTTGTGGAGGCACCTTTTGTTGCAATTATACATGCAAGTCTCTTAAGGTTTTCTCTATTAGTTTCCTATTCTTCCAGGCAAAAGTACTCCAACTCCTTTAAGTTGTGTTGGTATACAGCAGTATTGCCACAGTCAAGGTTAAGGCAGTAGCAAAGGGAACGAGGGACCCTTCGAGCGGATGTCGGGCATGACACGGGGGGGGGGGGGGCAGGTAACCTAGTAAGGTGGGGGGGTTAGAGAGGGTTAAAAAGAGTTAGGGGAGGGTAGAGATTTTTCTGGAACAAAGGGAGGAACGGCAGGGATTGGTAGGAAACTTAGGAGGTGGGGGGATATATAAGGTAAAGGGGGGGAGGCAGCGCCATCTTAGAGATAGAAAGTGAGAGTAGAGGAAGTGTGGTACTTACTAAGGCTGAGATTGAGAAACTTTTGCAGGAGCTCAGGGCAGCGGCCGGTATCCATGGTCAGGACTGGCTGCAAGAACAGGTGGCCATGCTGTTAAGCACGAGCAGCGGTGGAGCAGCGGTTCCGGTGGTACAGGAGAGGAGGTCACGGTGGGCCAGACCTCCGTCACGGCTGCGGGAGGATGAGGTCACCCCTCCAACTCGCCGGTGACTGCGGAGCCCCTCCGGGGACCCTCGGGGCTGCTGTTCTCTCCCTAAGCCTCAGGGTAGGGAGCAGCAGGTCAGGAGGAATCCTGTCAGGCGGCCGGCGGGCACGGTGAGCAGGGGCCCCCGCTCCGGTCGGGGGTCGGGGCCTGCAGCATCGGGCAGCACGAGACAGCAGGACAGAACGGAGGTCTCCCCTGGTGATGTACCGGCTGGGGGAGCCTCTGGGAAGCAGCCGGAGAGCAGAGGAACGGCCGGTGGGGCCGGTGTCAGCGATGTGAGCAGTGGGAGGAGGAGCCTCCTTACGGTGGCGATGTACCATCCAGGGGCCGGACTAGGCAGACCAGGAATGCACAGCAACCTTTGGTGTCAGACAGTCAGCAACAGAGTGTGGAGGGCGCTGGCAGGAGCAGCGCATACAGAGTCCGGTCAGCGGTGGTTGTTCCGGGTCAGGAGCAACGAGCAGGGACCAGTCGGAGCGTGGCGGTCGAGCTAGCGGGGCGGCGGCTGGAGGAAGGAGAAGTCGAAGATTCGGGGAGTGACGCCAAGGTGATGACGTCCGGGGATCCGGCTGATGTTGACACAGCTTCCATGCAGCCTGGTGAGCATAGAGTCATGTCTTGTATGTCAAATGCTTTACGTGGTTGTGTTGCTGTGGATGAAAGGGCGGGTGCGAGTGTTGCTAGAGTAAGTGGTGAATTTGGGGGTGAATTCCGGGAGTTGTTAGGGACAGTGCGGGAGCTGTTGCAGCGTTGTGATAGGGACAGCGGTGCGGGGTTATTTACCCCGACTCCGGTGGCGGCTTGGGTTCCGGTAAGGAGCGGAGGTGCTTTGGCTGTAGGGGACGGCCCGGGTACGTCAGTAGGTCACCGCGTCGGGGGGGTAACGGTGGCAGTGCAGACGGAGTAGGACGGGGAAGCACTTAGGCTGGACAACAGGGCAAAAGGGGAAGTTTATGTCTGCTTTGAGGGTCCGCTAGGGGCCCATTTAAAGAAAGAGGTGCGTGAAAAGATCTGGAAAGATGAATATGTCGAGATCTTTTCACTATTACCTCTGGAAAAATTTATTCAAGAGAAAGAAAAGAGAACGGAGTCAAAAAAAGAGGAGGAGGAGAAGAAACGGTGGAGGCTTATCCCCCAAACTTTTGCAAACTGATTGCAGGCGTTTGCTATTTTGGCGGGGGTCATTGGAGAGAAGGCGCCCGAAAATTGTTCGGCCCTCTTCTGCTATATGGATTCTATCGGAGAAGCATATAGGACGTACGGTGGTCAGGCGTGGTTGCGCTATGACGAACAATTTCGTCAGCGCAAAGCGGTGCGCCCCAATATCCGGTGGGATCACAAGGATATTGGTTTGTGGCTCAGGGTGATGGCCCCAACGCGGTACGGGCAGTCCTTTCCTGGGAGTGCCGGTCCGTCTGGCGCAAGCAGTGGAGGAAGCCCTGCAGCGAGTGGAGGGATGTCAGGCGTGCGTAAGGCAGGTTTTTGCTGGCAATACAACGAGGACCAGTGTAAATTTGGAGCAAGTTGTCGTTTCAAACACAATTGCTCCGTGTGTAGCGGGACATCCCATGGGGCCTCCAAATGTTTTAAGTGGGGAAAAGGTAAGACTGCAGGGACAGATGGGAAAAGGGAGGACGCCGGTGAGGGTTCACGAGATGGCCCCCTTTCTAAATAGGTATCCGGATGTGGAAAAGGGGCAGTTGTTGTTTCAGGGTTTTTCTGAAGGTTTTAAAATTCCAGCGCCTATGCATCAGGTTCCCTGCGCGCCAAAAAATTTGCGTTCAGCGTTACAATTTTCTTCGGTAGTTAGAGACAAGTTAGAGAAGGAAGTGCTGTTGGGACGCATGGCAGGGCCGTTTTCGTCCCCTCCGGTTCCCAATTTAGTAATCTCTCCATTGGGGGTGGTTCCTAAGAAGGAACCAGAAAAGTTTTGATTGATTCATCATTTGTCTTTTCCAAAAGGTGAGTCAGTGAATGACGGGATAGCTCCCGAACTCTGTTCGGTAGTTTACACGTCATTTGATGCAGCCACAAAATGGGTACAGAGATGCGGTAGAGGGGCACTATTGGCAAAGACAGATGTTGAATCAGCGTTTCGGTTGCTCCCGGTTCATCCCAATAGTGTTCATTTATTGGGGTGTGTTTGGGAGGGAAAGTTTTTTGTTGACCAATGCCTGCCAATGGGGTGCTCGATTTCTTGCGCCCTTTTTGAGGCATTTAGTTCCTTCCTTGAGTGGGTTGTTAAGGATGTGTCCGGTTTGCAATCTATTTTGCATTACTTGGACGATTTTTTGTGTGTTGGTCCGGCAGGTTCGAGGGTGTGCAGTTCCCTGTTGTCTACAGTGCAGTGGGTGGCTAAAAAATTTGGAGTTCCACTGGCGCCTGAAAAGACTGAAGGTCCGGTCACTTGTTTGAATTTTCTTGGTATCACAATTGATACTGAGAGGATGGATTGTCGTCTGCCGGAGGATAAATTGAATTCACTGCGGTTAGACGTGGAGACGGTGTCTCGGTCTAAAAAGGTGACCTTGAAAACGTTGCAGTCGTTGCTCGGGAAGTTAAACTTCGCGAGTCAGATCATGCCGATGGGGCGAGTGTTTTGCAGAAAAATGTCCGGAGCGACGGCGGGAGTGAATGCCGGTCATCACTTCGTGCGGATCTCGACAGAGATTCGTGCAGACTTGGCGGTTTGGTCCTCCTTTCTGGTCAGGTACAACAGGAGGTCATTGTTTATAGACCAGGTGGTGGGCAATTTTGATTGTGAGCTATTTACGGATGAGGCAGGGGCTTTCGGTTTCAGGGCGTTTTTTCGGGGGCAATGGTGTGCTGGTCAAGGGCGGCGATACGGGGCTGTGAAAAACTTAGTATTACTGGAGCTGTTTCCAATTGTGGTAGCGGTGTCGGTTTGGGGGGAATGGTTTAGGAACAAGAAGGTCCGCTTCCACTGTGACAACATGGGAGTAGTACAAGTGATTAACAGCGTGTCGGCTCGTTCGCCGCCAGTGGTTTATTTGTTGCGTCAGTTAGTTTTGCTTTGCTTGTCATTGAACGCGTGGGTGGTCGCGGTCCATGTTCCGGGGGTGGACAACAATATAGCAGATTCCCTTTCTCGTTTTCAGTGGGATCGTTTTCGGGAGTTGGCGCCGGAAGCGGAACGGGAGGGGCTGCGTTGTCCACTGGAGCTATGGACCGTGGTCGACGTGCGGCGGAGCAGCTGATTGCCGTTCCCTGACACAGGTCACATGGACAGCTTATCTCGCAGCTTGGGAGGATTGGCAGCGCTGGTTGAGGGTTTTGGGGGAAGAGTAGTCCGAAGACGAACAGGTTAATGCATTATTGGCTTGGTTGGGTAACGTAGCTCTTATGCAGTGGTCAGTGGCTAGGGTCAATCGCTTTATGGCAGGGTTGGCATTTGGTTTTAAGTTTAGAGGGCTGCGGGATTTGACTAAAGTCTTTTTGGTGCAGCAGGCATTAAAAGGGTTCCGGAGGGGTAGGTGGGAAAAGGACAGGAGGCGTCCCATTACTTTTGAGTTGTTGGAAAGGATGGGGGCAGAGTTAGGAAGTTTCTTTTCAGATGTTTATGAAGTGCGGTTATTTCGCTGTGCATTTTCTTTTGCATTTTTTGGGGCATTCAGGTTGAGCAAATTGGTGTCCCCCAGCAAGGTGGTAAAAGGGGGTCTAGCTTTGGAGGACGTGGATTTGGTAGACAGAGTGTTGCATATTTGGTTGTGATGGTCAAAAATTGACCAAGCAGGAAAAGCTAAAAAAGTGTGTTTGGCGCAGGTGCCTGGTGCATTGATGTGTCCAGTACGCTGCTTTAAGGAATATGTTGAGTTGCGGCAAGAGGTTGGGGGACCACTTTTGTGTCACAAAGATGGGGCCTTCTTGTTGCACTATCAGTTTAATGTGGTGTTAAAAAGAATCGTGGCGGCTTTGGGCTTAGTTGGAGGAGGATATTCGTCACATTCCTTTCGTATAGGGGCCGCAACGGAGGCAACACAGTTGGGTTTATCTGCAGAGGTTGTGAAGAGGATTGGGAGATGGGAGTCAAGAAGGTATCAACTGTATGTTCGACCGGAATTGGTGTAAGTGTGTGGGAATGTGAGTGGTATGTTGAAGGAAATGTATATATAAAAAAAATAAAAATAAAAAAATAAAATTTTGTCTGTTGTACAGTTGTACAGGTGATTTGTGGAATGATTTGTGGTTTTATTCCATTACAGGTCTCAGATATCCAGCGTTGGTCTGGCTGATGGGCCATTCCTACATTTATTGGGCCGCAGAGAGGGCAAAGATTCGTCCTATGGGGAGGCAGTTGGGGCTTAGGAAAGAAACGGTAGTAGTGCGTTGGTTAGGAGAGAGGGGTATGAAATGGGGCCAAGTGCTGCGGCAGGTGGACTCGTATGCCAGAATGGACAGGAGTCCAGATATTTTGGTCCTACATGTGGGAGGGAACGATTTAGGGAGTCGTCCGGCGAGAATTGCGCCGTGACATACAGTCCGATTTTTTGCCTTCTCCCTCGTATGATAGTGGTGTGGTCAGAGATTATTCCAAGGAAGAGTTGGAGGGGTGCCCATTCCTTAGTAGGAATCAATAGGGCAAGGGTGAAGCTCAGTAGGCATGTGTCAGCTTTCGTGGCGAGGAACGGAGGAGTCAGTGTTAGACACATTGATTTGGAGAAAGGGGAGGGTAACTATTGGGCTGGAGATGGTGTTCACCTTAATGATATCGGGATCGATATATGGGTAGTTGGGATTCAAGAAGGTATAGAGAGGGCATTGGGTTTGTTGGGGGCGGCGCAGGCTTAGGGGTAAGCCGTGCTTGTATTGGCGGGTGGAGGGTCCTTGGAGTCAGTGGAAATTGTGGGGGAGGGGGGGGGGAGTTGGGTGGGAAAAGTGCTCACCTGCTTAAACTCCCTCCTTAGTATATTGGATGGTATCTGGTGCGGTTACTTGGTTGGTGGAGGGGGCAGTAGACTCCCTCCGGCTTAAGTAATGGGAGTGTTAGTCACCCAATGGGCGGTTGATGTTGCCCTTGAGCCTGATTGTCCGGCTGTGGGGCTAAGTAGTTTTTCAGAGTGGTATTGTTGCACCAGATTTTGTGGCTCCAAGGATCCTCCCCCGTAACTTGTTTTCTGAGTAAAATTTTCAATGTTATTTATTGTTTGTAATAAACTGGCTGCTGTGGCCAATTTAGCCAAAGAAAATTGTTGTCTCATTATTGGGGAGAGGGCTACAGCATAGGTGGGTCTGCCCTTCCCGGGTCAAGGTTAAGGCAGTAGCAAAGGGAACGAGGGACCCTTAGAGCGGATGCCGGGCATGACACGGGGGGGCAGGTCACCTAGTAAGGGGGGGGGGTTAGAAAGGGTTAAAAAGTGTTAGGGGAGGGTAGAGCTTTTTCTGGAACAAAGGGAGGAACAGCGGGGATTGGTAGGAAAATTAGGAGGCGAGGGGATATATAAGGTAAAGGGGGGGGAGGCAGCACGATCTTAGAGATAGAAAGTGAGAGTCCCACCCTCCCGCCCGGATAGTTTGGTGTGAGGAGCGGGTGTAATTTATCTGTCATGGCAGCTTGGCGGGTGGGGTCCTTGGAGTCGGCGGAAATTGTGTGGGGTGGGAGTTGGGTGGGCAAAGTGCTCACCTGCTTAGACGCCCTCCTTAGTATATTGGATGGTATCTGGTGCGGTTACTTGGTTGGTGGAGGGGGCAGTAGACTCCCTCTGGCTTAAGTAACGGGAGCGTTAGCCACCCAATGGGCGGTTTATGTTGCCCTTGAGCCTGGTTGTCCGGCTGTGGGGCGAAGTAGTTTTTTAGAGTGGTATAGTTGCACCAGATTTTGTGGCTCCAAGGACCCTCCCCCGTAACTTGCTTTCTGAGTAAAATTTTCAATGTTATTTATTGTTTGTAATAAACTGGCTGCTGTGGCCAATTTAGCCAAAGAAAATTGTTCTGTTGTTATATGGGGAGGGGGCTACAGCATAGGTGGGTCTGCCCTTCCCGGGTCAAGCAATAGGGAAAAATACAGGATATAAGTCATATAATGCCCAGAAATAGTGTTATTCCCCATGTATACACACAAGCCTGCTTATTCTGAAACGTTAGATATGCTTTCACTAGAAGCAATATTTTTAATGGGACAACTCCTCAAAACATTTGCAGACCCTTGGAAGTTCTGAGACTTAAAGGGGTGGTCTCGCGAAACAAAGTGGGGTTATACACTTCCGTATGGCCATATTAATGCACTTTGTAATATACATCGTGCATTAAATATGAGCCATACAGAAGTTATTCCACTTACCTGCTCCGTTGCTAGCGTCCTCGTCTCCATGGTTCCGTCTAAATTCGCCGGCAGCTTGCTTTTTTAGACGCGCTTGCGCAGTCCGGTCTTCTCCATTCAGCACGAGCCGCTTCAGTGTGCTCCCCGCTACAGCTCTTCTGGCATGCGCAGACGAGCTGTCACTGCTCGGGAGCGCGCTGGAGCGGCCATTCTGTACCTTCCTCTGTTAGAGGAAGGTGCAGAGCTGCCGAGCTGTCCGGAGAAGCCGCCCAGCTGTCCCGCCGTCCAGCTGTCCTGGTAAGTGATGGGCCGGGGGGGCTGCCGCTGCGATGGGGGGGGCTGTCGCTGCGCCGGGGGAACTAGCGCTGGGCCTGGGGGGGCTGCCGCTGCGATGGGGGGGGCTGTCGCTGCGCCGGGGGAACTAGCGCTGGGCCGGGGGGGGGGGGGGGGGCTGTCGCTGCGCCGGGGGAACTAGCGCTGGGCCGGGGGGGGGCTGTCGCTGGGCCGGGGGGGCTGTCGCTGCGCCGGGGGAACTAGCGCTGGGCCGGGGGGGGCTGTCGCTGGGCCGGGGGGGCTGCCGCTGTGATGGCGGAACTAGCGCTAGGCCGGGGGGGCTGCCGCTGTGATGGGGGGGGCTGTCGCTGCGCCGGGGGAACTAGCGCTGGGCCGGGGGGGGCTGTCGCTGGGCTGGGGGGGGGGCTGTCGCTGCGCCGGGGGAACTAGCGCTGGGCCGGGGGGGGGGCTGTCGCTGGGCCGGGGGGGCTGCCGCTGTGATGGGGGAACTAGCGCTGGGCCGGGGGGGCTGCCGCTGTGATGGGGGGGGGGGCTGCGCCGGTTACCTTCTGCCTGGCGGTGGGTGACAGGTCGGCCGTGTTCACTCCAGGGGTCCGGTCGGCGGCTGCGGGGCGTCTGGTTGCCATGGAGACACAGCTGGTAGCGTCTCGGGAGCGCGCACGTCGGGCTACAGCAAGCGATGCGAAAAGAGCTGGCGGCCATCTTGGGAAAAAGTTTTATAAGTTGCTGAAACGCTGGAACGGTAAGTAGAAACCAGCTAGGAAAGTAATTTACAGGGGTAATTAGTAATGTATGTTTAATTAGGGGGACTGGGCAAAAAAAAAAAATTCACTGCTTCCTCGAGACATCTCCTTTAAGGATTGTAGTAGTCTAAACAATATCTTACTTTACTTTCTTAACAATTGAATGAAGGAAACATTCACACGTTGATAACTACAAGTTCTGGATAAATCTGTATTTTTCTTACCTAAAAGCAAAGAAGATCCCATGAAATCTTGCATACTAGAGAAAAGCTAAAAGGAAGATGGAACAATGCCTCTACAGCACCACCTATTAGAAAGCAGCATTCCTGCAACTCTATATTGTTTTAAGGTCAGACCTTTAACAAGCCTTGTAACAATGACTAGAAATTATGAGCCAAAGCAAGATCTGACAATGACTTGCAGGAATGCTGCCTTCCAATAGGTATTGTTTAGAGATGAGCGAGCACCAAAATGCTCGGGTGCTCGTTACTCGAGATGAACTTTTCGCGATGCTCGAGGGTTCGTTTCGAATAACGAACCCCATTGAAGTCAATGGGCGACCCGAGCATTTTTGTATATCGCCGATGCTCGCTAAAGTTTTCGTTTGTGAAAATCTGGGCAATTCAAGAAAGTGATGGGAACGACACAGCAACGGATAGGGCAGGCGAGGGGCTACATGTTGGGCTGCATCTCAAGTTCACAGGTCCCACTATTAAGCCACAATAGCGGCAAGAGTGGGCCCCTCCCCAACAACTTTTACTTCTGAAAAGCCCTCATTAGCAATGCATACCTTAGCTAAGCACCACACTACCTCCAACAAAGCACAATCACTGCCTGCATGACACTCCGCTGCCACTTCTCCTGGGTAACATGCTGCCCAACCCCCCCCCCTGCACGACCCAGTGTCCACAGCGCACACCAAATTGTCCCTGCGCAGCCTTCAGCTGCCCTCATGCCATGCCACACTCATGTCTATTTATAAGTGCGTCTGCCAGAGGAACCGCAGGCACACACTGCAGAGGGTTGGCACGGCTAGGCAGCGACCCTCTTTAAAAGGGGCGGGGCGATAGTCCACAATGCTGTACAGAAGCAATGAGAAATCCAATCCTGTGCCACCTCCATCTGGAGCTGCACACGTGGGTATAGCAATGGGGAACCTATGTGCCACACACTATTCATTCTGTCAATGTGTCTGCATGCCCCAGTCAGACCGCGGTTTTTTATAAATAGTCACAGGCAGGTACAACTCCGCAATGGGAATCCCGTGTGCACCCACAGCATGGGTGGCTCCCTGGAACCCACCGGCTGTACATAATTGTATCCCATTGCAGTGCCCTGGACAGCACAGCTAACGTCAGATTAAATGCAGGTGGGCTTCAGCCCACACTGCATGCCCCAACCGGAGCAGGGTTTTTAATTCATAGACACAGGCAGGTACAACTCCCTATTGTGACGGCCCTGTGGACCGACAGCATGGGTGGGTGCCAGGAAGCCACCGGCGGTACATAAATATATCCCATTGCATTGCCCATCACAGCTGAGGTAATAATGTCATGTTTAATGCAGGTGGGCTTCGGCCCACACTGCATGCCCCAGTCAGACTGGGGTTCTTTAAAAGTGGACACATGTAGTTACAACTCCCTGTGGACCCACAGCATGGGTGGGTGCCAGGAAGCCACCGGCGGTACATAAATATATCCCATTGCATTGCCCATCACAGCTGAGGTAATAATGTCATGTTTAATGCAGGTGGGCTTTGGCCCACACTGCATGCCCCAGTCAGACTGGGGTTCTTTAGAAGTGGACACATGTAGTTACAACTCCCTGTGGACCCACAGCATGGGTGGGTGCCAGGAAGCCACCGGCGGTACATAAATATATCCCATTGCATTGCCCATCACAGCTGAGGTAATAATGTCATGTTTAATGCAGGTGGGCTTCGGCCCACACTGCATGCCCCAGTCAGACTGGGGTTCTTTAGTAGTGGACACATGTAGTTACAACTCCCTGTGGACCCACAGCATGGGTGGCTCCCTGGAACCCACCGGCGGTACATAAATATATCCCATTGCATTGCCCATCACAGCTGAGGTAATAATGTCATGTTTAATGCAGGTGGGCTTCGGCCCACACTGCATGCCCCAGTCAGACTGGGGTTCTTTAGTAGTGGACACATGTAGTTACAACTCCCTGTGGACCCACAGCATGGGTGGCTCCCTGGAACCCACCGGCGGTACATAAATATATCCCATTGCATTGCCCATCACAGCTGAGGTAATAATGTCATGTTTAATGCAGGTGGGCTTCGGCCCACACTGTATGCCCCAGTCAGACTGGGGTTCTTTAGAAGTGGACACATGTAGTTACAACTCCCTGTGCACCCACAGCATGGGTGGGTGCCAGGAAGCCACCGGCGGTACATAAATACATCCCATTGCAGTGCCCAACACAGCTGATGTAACGTCAGCTGTAATGCAGGTGGGCTAAAAATTAATTTGATTACACTGTAGGCGAGGGCCCCCAAAAATTGGTGTACCAACAGTACTAATGTACATCAGAAAAATTGCCCATGCCCAACCAAGAGGGCAGGTGAAACCCATTAATCGCTTTGGTTAATGTGGCTTAATTGGTAACTAGGCCAGGAGGCAGCCCAGTTACAATAAAAATTGGTTGAGGTGAAAGTTTCAATGCTTTAATGAGCATTGAAACGTCTAAAAATTGTTTATAAAAATTATATGACTGAGCCTTGTGGGCCTAAGAAAAATTGCCCGTTCGGCGTGATTATGTGAGGTTTCAGGAGGAGGAGCAGGAGGAGGAGGAGGAATATTATACACAGATTGATGAAGCAAAAAGGTCCCCGTTTTTGATGGGGATAGAGAACGATGCTTCCATCCGCGGGTGCAGCCTACGTATTGCTTAGGTATCGCTGCTGTCCGCTGGTGGAGAAGAGAAGTCTGGGGAAATCCAGGCTTTGTTCATCTTGATGAGTGTTAGCCTGTCGGCACTGTCGGTTAACAGGCGGGTACGCTTATCTGTGATGATTCCCCCAGCCGCACTAAACACCCTCTCTGACAAGACGCTAGCCGCAGGACAAGCAAGCACCTCCAGGGCATACAGCGCGAGTTCAGGCCACGTGTCCAGCTTTGACACCCAGTAGTTGTAGGGGGCAGAGGCGTCACGGAGGACGGTCATGCGATCGGCTACGTACTCCCTCACTATCCTTTTACAGTGCTCCCGCTGACTCAGCCGTGACTGGGGAGCGGTGACACAGTCTTGCTGGGGAGCCATAAAGCTGTCAAGGGCCTTAGAGAGTGTTGCCCTGCCTGTGCTGTACATGCTGCCTGATCTCTGCGCCTCCCCTGCTACCTGGCCTTCGGAACTGCGCCTTCGGCCACTAGCGCTGTCGTATGGGAATTTTACCATCAGTTTGTCCGCCAGGGTCCTGTGGTATAGCAACACTCTCAAACCCCTTTCCTCTTCGGGTATGAGAGTGGAAAGGTTCTCCTTATACCGTGGGTCAAGCAGTGTGTACACCCAGTAATCCGTAGTGGCCAGAATGCGTGTAACGCGAGGGTCACGAGAAAGGCATCCTAACATGAAGTCAGCCATGTGTGCCAGGGTACCTGTACGCAACACATGGCTGTCCTCACTAGGAAGATCACTTTCAGGATCCTCCTCCTCCTTCTCCGGCCATACACGCTGAAAGGATGACAGGAAAGCAGCATGTGTACCCTCAGCAGTGGGCCAAGCTGTCTCTTCCCCCTCCTCCTCATCTTCCTCCTCCTGCTCACCGCGCTGAGATATAGACAGGAGGGTGCTCTGACTATCCAGCGACATACTGTCTTCCCCCGGCTCTGTTTCCGAGCGCAAAGCGTCTGCCTTTATGCTTTGCAGGGAACTTCTCAAGAGGCATAGCAGAGGAATGGTGACGCTAATGATTGCAGCATCGCCGCTCACCACCTGGGTAGACTGCTCAAAGTTTCGAAGGACCTGGCAGATGTCTGCCAACCAGGCCCACTCTTCTGTAAAGAATTGAGGAGGCTGACTCCCACTACGCCGCCCATGTTGGAGTTGGTATTCCACTATAGCGCTACGCTGCTCATAGAGCCTGGCCAACATGTGGAGCGTAGAGTTCCACCGTGTGGGCACGTCGCACAGCAGTCTGTGCACTGGCAGATTAAACCGATGTTGCAGGGTGCGCAGGGTGGCAGCGTCCGTGTGGGACTTCCGGAAATGTGCGCAGAGCCGGCGCACCTTTCCGAGTAGGTCTGACAAGCATGGGTAGCTTTTCAGAAAGCGCTGAACCACCAAATTAAAGACGTGGGCCAGGCATGGCACGTGCGTGAGGCTGCCGAGCTGCAGAGCCGCCACCAGGTTACGGCCGTTGTCACACACGACCATGCCCGGTTGGAGGCTCAGTGGCGCAAGCCAGCGGCCGGTCTGCTCTGTCAGACCCTGCAGCAGTTCGTGAGTCGTGTGCCTCTTATCTCCTAAGCTGAGTAGTTTCAGCACGGCCTGCTGACGCTTGCCCACCGCTGTGCTGCCACGCCGCGCGACACCGACTGCTGGCGACGTGCTGCTGCTGCTGACACATCTTGCTTGCGAGACAGAGGTTGCGTTGGAGGAGGAGGAGGAGGGTGCTTTAGTGGAGGAAGCATACACCGACGCAGATACCACCACCGAGCTGGGGCCCGCAATTCTGGGGGTGGGTAGGACGTGAGCGGTCCCAGGCTCTGACTCTGTCCCAGCCTCCACTAAATTCACCCAATGTGCCGTCAGGGAGATATAGTGGCCCTGCCCGCCTGTGCTTGTCCACGTGTCTGTTGTTAAGTGGACCTTGGCAGTAACCACGTTGGTGAGGGCGCGTACAATGTTGCGGGAGACGTGGTCGTGCAGGGCTGGGACGGCACATCGGGAAAAGTAGTGGGGACTGGGAACTGAGTAGCGCGGGGCCGCCGCCGCCATCATACTTTTGAAGGACTCCGTTTCCACAACCCTATACAGCAGCATCTCCAGGCTGATAAATTTGGCTACGTGCACGTTTAACGCTTGAGCGTGCAGGTGCGTGGCGGCGTACTTGCGCTTGCGCTCAAACACTTGCGCTAGCGACGGCTGGACGCTGCGCTGACAGACATTGCTGGATGCGGCCGAGGACAGCGGAGGTGAGGGTGTGGGTGCAGGCTAGGAGACGGTAGTGCCTGTGTCCTCAGAGCGGGGTTGGATCTCAGTGGCAGGTTGGGGCACAGGGGGAGAGGCAGCGGTGCAAACCGGAGGCGGTGAACGGCATTCGTCCCACCTTGTGGGGTGCTTGACCATCATATGTCTGCGCATGCTGGTGGTGGTGAGGCTGGTGGTGGTGGCTCCCCGGCTGATCTTGGCGCCACAAAGGTTGCACACTACTGTTCGTCGGTCGTCTGCACTCTCAGTTAAAAACTGCCAGACCTTTGAGCACCTCGGCCTCTGCAGGATGGCATGGCGCGAGGGGGCGCTTTGGGAAACAGTTGGTGGATTATTCGGTCTGGCCCTGCCTCTACCCCTGGCCACCGCACTGCCTCTTGCAACCTGCCCTGCTGCTGCCCGTGCCTCCCCCTCTGAAGACCTGTCCTCAGTAGGCGTAGCAAACCAGGTGGGGTCAGTCACCTCATTGTCCTGCTGCTCTTCCTCTGAATCCTCTGTGCGCTCCTCCCTCAGACTTACTGCCCTTACTACTACCTCACTGATAGACAACTGTGTCTCATCGTCATCGGCCTCCTCACCCACTGAAAGGTCTTGAGACAGTTGCCGGAAGTCCCCAGCCTCATCCCCCGGACCCCGGGAACTTTCCAATGGTTGGGCATCAGTCACGATAAACTCCTCTGGTGGGAGAGGAACCACTGCTGCCCAATCTGAGCAGGGGCCCGAGAACAGTTCCTGGGAGTCTGCCCGCTCCTCAGAATGTCTAATTTTCATGGAGTGAGGAGGCTGGGAGGAAGGAGGAGCAGCAGCCGGAGGATTCTGAGTTGCAGCAGTGGACGGCGCAGAACTGTGGGTGGACAATAGATTGCTCGAAGCACTTTCTGCCATCCACGACAGGACCTGCTCACACTGCTCATTTTCTAATAAAGGTCTACCGCGTGGACCCATTAAATGTGCGATGAATGTGGGGACGCCAGAAACGTGCCTCTCTCCTAATCCCGCAGCAGTCGGCTGCGATACACCTGGATCAGGAGCTCGGCCTGTGCCCGCACCCGGACTTGGGCCTCCGCGTCCTCGGCCGCGCCCACGTCCTCTAGGCCTACCCCTACCCCTCAGCATGCTGTATTACTAGTAATGCAGAAACAGAACGCTGTAATTAAATGTGCCGCTTATTGGGCTGTGGTTGGAGGCTGACCGCTTACGGAACGCCAGGAAATAATTTGGCGCAAGCCTGCTGTAACACTTAGCTGGCTGCGTATGATTTTGTAGAACTACTACACCCAGCACAGACTGACCCAGAACACTGAGCACAGTGACAGGCAGGCCAAATAGATTTTTTGCCCAAATTCTTTTAGCAAAGGCCCACTGCCTATATTCAATCAATAATATGTCTTCTGTCCCTGCCTAAGCACTTCTGTCCCTGGAGTATGTCACAGAACTGCACAGTGTTGCACTGTGAACTGCAACACAGCGGTGATTTCAGAGCCCAGACAGAGCCAGGAAATAATTTGGCGCAAGCCTGCTGTAACACTTAGCTGGCTGCGTATGATTTTGTAGAACTACTACACCCAGCACAGACAGACCCAGAACACTGAGCACAGTGACAGGCAGGGAAAATAGATTTTTTGCCCAAATTCTTTTAGCAAAGGCCCACTGCCTATATTCAATCAATAATATTAATATGTCTTCTGTCCCTGCCTACGCACTTCTGTCCCTGGAGTATGTCACAGAACTGCACAGTGTTGCATTGTGAACTGCAACACAGCGGTGATTTCAGAGCCTAGACAGATCCAGGAAATAATTTGGCGCAAGCCTGCTGTAACACTTAGCTGGCTGCGTATGATTTTGTAGAACTACCACACCCAGCACAGGCAGACCCAGAACACTGAGCACAGTGACAGGCAGGCCAAATAGATTTTTTGCCCAAAATTTTTTAGCAAAGGCCCACTGCCTATATTCAATCAATAATATGTCTTCTGTCCCTGCCTAAGCACTTCTGTCCCTGGAGTATGTCACAGAACTGCACAGTGTTGCACTGTGAACTGCAACACAGCGGTGATTTCAGAGCCCAGACAGAGCCAGGAAATAATTTGGCGCAAGCCTGCTGTAACACTTAGCTGGCTGCGTATGATTTTGTAGAACTACTACACCCAGCACAGACCCAGAACACTGGGCACAGTGACAGGCAGGCCAAATAGATTTTTTGCCCAAATTTTTTTAGCAAAGGCCCGCTGCCTATATTCAATCAATAATATTAATATGTCTTCTGTCCCTGCCTACGCACTTCTGTCCCTGGAGTATGTCACAGAACTGCACAGTGTTGCACTGTGAACTGCAACACAGCGGTGATTTCAGAGCCCAGACAGAGCCAGGAAATAATTTGGCGCAAGCCTGCTGTAACACTTAGCTGGCTGCGTATGATTTTGTAGAACTACTACACCCAGCACAGGCAGACCCAGAACACTGAGCACAGTGACAGGCAGGCCAAATAGATTTTTTGCCCAAATTTTTTTAGCAAAGGCCCACTGCCTATATTCAATCAATAATATTAATATGTCTTCTGTCCCTGCCTAAGCACTTCTGTCCCTGGAGTATTACTGCAGGGCGCAATGCTCTGCACGGCCGATATACCAAAAAAAAAAAATTGTGCAACACTGCAAAAAGCAGCCTCCACAGTAGTGCACACGGTTAGATGTGGCCCTAAGACGGACCGTTGCGGTTCTTGAAGCCTAAAATACTCCTAACGCTCTCCCTGCCTAAGCACTTCTGTCCCTGGAGTATTACTGCAGGGCGCAATGCTCTGCACGGCCGATATACCAAAAAAAAAAAAATGTGCAACACTGCAAAAAGCAGCCTCCACAGTACTGCACACGATTAGATGTGGCCCTAAGAAGGACCGTTGGGGTTCTTGAAGCCTACAATAACTCCTAACACTCTCCCTATAGCAGCTCCAACAGGATAGCACTTTCCCTCAGCTATGTCAGAACGCATCTGTGGCGAGCCGCCGGAGGGGCCGATTTTTATATTCGGGTGACACCTGATCTTGCCAGCCACTCACTGCAGGGGGGTGGTATAGGGCTTGAACGTCGCAGGGGGAAGTTGTAATGCCTTCCCTGTCTTTCAATTGGCCAGAAAAGCGCGCTAACGTCTCAGAGATGAAAGTGAAAGTAACTCGAACATCGCGTGGTACTCGTTACGAGTAACGAGCATCTCGAACACGCTAATATTCGAACGAGTATCAAGCTCGGACGAGTATGT
The DNA here is from genome assembly GCF_035609145.1 of Eleutherodactylus coqui. NCBI lineage: Eukaryota > Metazoa > Chordata > Amphibia > Anura > Eleutherodactylidae > Eleutherodactylus > Eleutherodactylus coqui. Next base: position 71,422,471 of record NC_089847.1, read on the forward strand.
TCGCTCATCTCTAGTATTGTTCCATCTAATAAGTTATATTGTTCCAATATAATAGGCATTGTTCCATTTTTCCATTTGCAAATTTCCAAGAGGAGCAATGATGGCCTTACAAGTCTCCTCACACCTTCTAGGTGCTCTCTCTAAGGAGAAACGATACTCTTTCTAACCAAGAGAGAAGCTAGTGAATGACATTCTACATTTTTACAATCATCACCTCTGGTTATAATGCCAAGCTTCATATTATTTTTAGATGTTCTTCTACAGTTATATGTATTTTTTTTTAAATTGCTATGACATCATTGAACTAAAGTTGAAACTATTTTTCTTTGGCCTTTTTCAACAAAACCTTTTTTTACGGTGAGCGTAAAGGTCATCACCTTGCTATAGGCTAAGAATATCTAGCAGACCTGATGGTACAGTATTACTCATGCCATGTCCTTATTTGTCTGGTGTAAACAATAAGTATTTTAACCCCTTACTGATGGCCCCATTGCCTTTGTGTCCTGGCTTTGTGGGCTTTAATCCTCAGGGACGTAAAAACATGCATCCTTTGAGGATTAAAGCCTCGTGGGCTGAGGACATGAGAGCTCCATGCTGTTGGTTCCCGGAGGTAGCTGACACCCTGGAGCTGTCATAGGGGGCCACCGGCCCCCTATTCCCGATCATGCAATCCAATCCAATTTAATGCCAATCGCATTAAAGTAAATGAAAAGTTAAAAAAAGTTGGAGTTTCAGCTCCCCTCATGGATCGCATGCATGAGGGGGACTGAAAGCACTCACCCCCATCCTCCGCGATGTCCAGCGACGATCTGGTCTGAAAAGAACCTTCGTCCATCTTCTGTGCATGCACGGCAAAGGAAAAATGGCGACACATGCGCAGAATACCTTGTCATTTGAAATCTTCTGCGTCCTGGCTACTGAAGGTAGCAGGGAAGAAGGACATGTTACTGGGGACCGCGGTGACCGGTCCCCGGGCTCATAATCGCCGCTATCCAATGGATAACGTAGATCATGGAAAAGTTGTAAAAAGTAAAATAAACTTAAAGTTTCACTTCCCCTGATGGATCGGTTCCATGAGGGGAGGTGAAAATACTCACCCCCGTCCCGCGGCGATATGGTCCTTCGAGAACCTTATGTTGCCTTCTGCGGATGCATTTCCATCGGGCACGTGCGCAGAAGGGCTCACACCTCCAGGAGATTTAAAATCCCTCTGCTCTCAACCAGCATGTGCAGCCTGGAGCAAAGAGATGTCACCGGGGACCGCTCTTTGCGGTTCCCGGACACATGATCACTGTTATCCAATGGATAACACTGATCATGTAAAGTAATAAAACCGTTTAAAAAAGTGTAAGAAAAAAAAGTCTAAAAAGTTAAAGCTTCAACTCCCTTCACGGATCATATCTGTGAGGGAGGATGAAATTACATACCGAAGGCCCCTCGATTTATCCACAGACCTTACCCCGGCTTCTGTGCATGCGCCCGTCGCCAAGCTGGTATACACATGCGCAAAAGCCGCGGATTGCCTGGGTAATTAAAATCTCCCTGCTCCTGGCTATCAAACGTAGCCGAGAGCCTGGAGAATTCACAGAGTGCCACGGTACGTGGTCCCTAGTCATGTGATCGTCGTTATCCCCCCTCCTGAGTGAGTACCTTATTTTATTCTCTGGGCTCTCCAATCTTGTTTCTACAGCGTACACACAACAATGAAATCATAACTTTATTCTATAGGTCAGTACGATTACTATAAACCAAATATACCGTATTTTCCAGGGTATAACACGACTGGGTGTATAAGACGACCCCCAACTGTTCACTTGTCAGAGAAATTTCTTGCGTACAGCACCAATCAGGCCCACCCCACTTGCCCCGCTGCCGGCGGTAAAGAAGAAAACACCACACGGAGGTCTGGTATAGTTCCTCACACAGGTACATAGCTGCGCGCTTTATTACAGATTACATGGGATCTTATACCCTTTGGTCTCATAACTAGGAATGGGTGATGGGCTCATTGGCTCAACTCCACCGTATAACCATATATCGAAAGTCCGGATTTCCGGCCTGAGACAGTGAAAGTTCAGATGCATAGTTAAACGGTCTTCATCTAGATAAGGCATACTTGGTCTCTGGCTTATATACAGAAAATCACGTATTTAATTAACTCCAGTGCAAAGAATCACCCACTCAATTCTGAGAAAGCAGCTAAGCATGCATTCTTCATATCTCTTTTCTCCACTTTAACCTTCATCCTTCATCTAGTTTCTTTGGACATTCTTTCTCTGTTTGCCTTGCAAAGCATCTTGGCATATCTGATATAAGGCGAAGTATTAAGTTTTTCATAGAGTTAGTATATATAAGAATAAAGTTAGTATACGTATAAAAAGAAAGGCACATAACTATATCTATATAAATGTATATATTCCAGTGTTTTCTTTTCTACCTACAAGGATATATATATATTTCCTTCTCAAACCCCCCCTAAAAACTTAATACGGAGATCAAGCACGAGGCCTCGCACTCTTCCTCGGTCGCCTCCCTTGTGTCAGTTTTTCCCACTGCCCGTAAGTCCCTACTCCTAGGAGGGGGGATCCCTACCTCACCTCAGAAGGAGGCCATGGATTCCCTGGGCTTATTTCCGGGCATCCATACCCTCTATCTGTACAAGTTAACACCCCACAGGGTGTGCCCTCGCCGGAACCTAAGGTCTTCTGCACTATCCCTAGGCAAATGGGAATTCCACTGACAATCCCTCTTAGGAGACCGAGGCGGCGCAGTACTAGTCCATCTCTTCATTCTTCTGGTAGCGTGCGTGGCTGGCATTATCGGAACTGGCTCTTCATCTTTTTCAAGCAAGGGAAACGTTGGTGTCACATTATCCAGTCCCTTACTCATACTCTTTTTGATCAAAGGGCTAATATACATATAGGAAATTACATACCCCACCTCTTTCTGCTAAAATCATATCCAGGGCCACTCTAGGGCCATGGATGCAGTGGGCCCTAACTGGTCAGCTAACCCTTGCAAAGCATCTCTGGTGTAGTTTACAAATCTCTGCTGATTGTAATAGATATAATTCATCCAATCTACTTTATTAACAGTGACAATAGCAAAGAGGGACTCATAACCTGCTTTAACCTGATCTCTAGAATTAAATTCATCTGGCACCCCCCTTGGCACTCCTATTGCATCTATGTATACATGTGGATCAAAGTTACCACCTGGAGCCTCAACTTCTCTCTTAGCAGGATGCGGTGTTGGATTCTCACCCTCAGTGTACTCTTCATATTGCACATTTGATTGTATTAATTTGTTCTGAAACAGGGGGCTAGTGTACAGTAGTCAAAAGGTGTGTGTTGGAGGAATTGTACCACATTAAAGCATGTAAAGGATATGCAGGATCATGAGTTTTTTCAGTGCGAAGTGTGGATCCAAGTGGGCTTTCCTTCGAGCTTGACTGCAATTGGGGTGGTAAGCAACATCTGGTAAGGACCTTTAAACAGGGTCTCTCTCTCAAACTTTTTCACATAGACCCTGTCACCTGGTTTTAGATTGTGACACTCATCTGTAGGACCTAGGAGAAAAGCAGAGACTACAGAATGCATTATTGACAATTCCTTGGAGAGGCCTATGACAAAATTAACAAGAAAATCATTCCCCAAATTCAGCTACTGTGGCATGTCACCTCCGGAGAAAAGAAAAACTAATGAAAGACACTCAATTCAAAATTTGCCCATTTTCTTCATTGCCTTTTGTATCTACTTTCCCACAACTCTGCGGATGGTAGGGTGTGTGAAAAGCCTGGAATATACCTAAAGCAGATATGATGTGTTGCATTATTTCACCTGTGAAGTGTGTACCTTTGTTTGACTCAATCACTTCCGGTACCCCATATCTGCAGATTACCTCATCCATGAGCTTCTGTGCGGTTACCTGCTTATTTACTTTGGTAACAGAGTAGGTCTCCGACCTGAAAAGAAATCAACAACAACAAGCACATATTCAAACTTCCCAACAAGTAGGAGCTGAGTGTAGCCAATTTGCAATCCCTGAAATGGGTAGAGTGGTCTAGGCAAGTGTTATGTGGCAAATTTACTTCTGCCCTGTTGCTTACGGCAAAGATCATGCAAAATTGGACAAATGATGCAGCAGCTACAGAAAACCCAGGAGCCACCCGTCCTTGTTCAAGCGTCGACATCATTGTTGCTTTGAGAGGTGCGTCTTTCCGTGCGTCAGCTGGGCCATCGTGGGGCACAGGGACTGTGGTAGGCAAGTGCTGTTGACTGTTCACCATATGCCGTCCCTTTTTAGTCCATTTTTCCTTTTCTTCCTTGCTGGCTTGTAACTGTAAAGTCCTTAGTATATCAAAGTCCAAAGTTTTTATCAAAGCCCAAGTTTTTATCAAAGTCCAAGTTCATATCAAAGTCCAAAGTTTTTGTCAAAGTCCAAAGTTTTTGTCAAAGTCCAAAGTTTTTGTCAAAGTCCAAGTTTTTATCAAAGTCCAAATTTTTATCAAAGTCCAAATTTTTATCAAAGTCCAAAGTTATTGTTAAATTCTTCTTTTCTTCTTTTCTTCCACGGCTGGAGGGCCGCTGCTTTTGCTGTGTGGTCTGTAATGGCGTTGCCGCTTGCTTCTCCGGTGTAGGAATTGGTGTGAGCTTTCCACCTTGTCAGGTAGAAGTAGGGTCTCCATGAGACGCTGCACCGCTGCATCATTCTTAATTGGCTGTCCTTGCTGAGGTAAAAAACTGTCTGGCCTTCCATGTTGGGCCGTAATCATGAGCTATGCCAAATGCATACCGGGAGTCAGTGTAAATGTTTGCCGTCTTACCTTCCTCCACTCTACACGCCTCAGTGATGGCCTTTTTAGTTCCGCTTCTTGTACTGCGGCATGCGGAGGCATTCTGCTTTTAGGACATCTTGTTGTGTGACCACTGCATATCCGGAGTGGAGTTGTCAATCACCCTGGGTACCATCTATAAAAAACAACTCAAAATATGCATTGTTAACAAGGGCTTTCAGTAACTTTTTAAAACTTAAATTCTCTTGTTGCATCAATGCTAGACAATCAGGCTGATATTCTATTTCAAAAAGATCAGAACTAGAGATGAGCGAATGTACTCGTCCGAGCTTGATACTCGTTCGAGTATTAGTGTGTTCGAGATGCTCGTTACTCGTAACGAGCACCACGCGATGTTCGGGTTACTTTCACTTTCATCTCTGAGACGTTAGCGCGCTTTTCTGGCCAATTGAAAGACAGGGAAGGCATTACAACTTCCCCCTGCGACGTTCAAGCCCTATACCACCCCCCTGCAGTGAGTGGCTGGGGAGATCAGGTGTCACCCGAGTATAAAAATCGGCCCCTCCCGCGGCTCGCCTCAGATGCGTTGTGAGATAGCTGAGGGACAGTGCTGTTGGTGCCGGAGCTGCTATAGGGAGAGTGTTAGGAGTTAGTGTAGGCTTCAAGAACCCCAACGGTCCTTCTTAGGGCCACATCTAACCGTGTGCAGTAGTGTGGAGGCTGCTTTTAGCAGTGTTGCACTTTTTTTTTTTTTGTATATCGGCCGTGCAGAGCATTGCGCCCTGCAGTAATAGTCCAGGGACAGAAGTGTGGAGGCAGGGAGAGCGTTAGGAGTTAGTGTAGGCTTCAAGAACCCCAACGGTCCTTCTTAGGGCCACATCTAACCGTGTGCAGTAGTGTGGAGGCTGCTTTTAGCAGTGTTGCACTTTTTTTTTTTTGGTATATCGGCCGTGCAGAGCATTGCGCCCTGCAGTAATACTCCAGGGGCAGAATTGTGTAGGCAGGGCCAGAAGACATATATTATAGATTGAATATACGCAGTGGTCCTTTTGAAAAAAATATTGAAAAAAAATCTATTTGGCCTGCCTGTCACTGTGCTTAGTGTTCTGGGTCCGTGTCTGCTGGGGGTAGTAGTTCTCCAAATAAATACGCAGCCAGCTAAGTGTTACAGCAGGCTTGCGCCAAATTATTTCCTGGCTCTGAAATCACCGGTCTGTTGCAGTTAATAACAGTGCAACACTGCAGTTCCGTGACACAGTCCAGGGACAGAATTGTGTAGGCAGGGACAGAAGACATATATTATAGATTGAATATACGCAGTGGTCCTATTGAAAAAAATATTGAAAAAAAATCTATTTGGCCTGCCTGTCACTGTGCTCAGTGTTCTGGGTCCGTGTCTGCTGGGGGTAGTAGTTCTCCAAATAAATACGCAGCCAGCTAAGTGTTACAGCAGGCTTGCGCCACATTATTTCCTGGCTCTGAAATCACCGGTCTGTTGCAGTTAATAACAGTGCAACACTGCAGTTCCGTGACACAGTCCAGGTACAGAATTGTGTAGGCAGGGACAGAAGACATATATTATAGATTGAATATACGCAGTGGTCCTTTTGAAAAAAATATTGAAAAAAAATCTATTTGGCCTGCCTGTCACTGTGCTCAGTGTTCTGGGTCTCTGCTGGGTGTAGTAGTTCTCCAAATTCATACGCACCCAGCTAAGTGTTACAGCAGGCTTGCGCCAAATTATTTTCTGGCGTTCCGTAAGCGAACTCAGCCTCCAACCACAGGCCAATAAGCGGCACATTTAATTACAGTGTTGTGTTTCTGCATTCCTGGTAATACAGCATGCTGAGGGGTAGGGGTAGGCCTAGAGGATGTGGGCGCGGCCGAGGACGCGGAGGCCCTAGTCCGGGTGTGGGCACAGGCCGAGCTCCTGATCCAGGTGTATCGCAGCCGACTGCTGCGGGATTAGGAGAGAGGCACGTTTCTGGCGTCCCCACATTCATAGCACATTTAATGGGTCCATGCGGTAGACCTTTATTAGAAAATGAGCAGTGTGAGCAGGTCCTGTCGTGGATGGCAGAAAGTGCTTCCAGCAACCTATCGTCCACCAAGAGTTCTGCGCCGTCCACTGCTGCAATTCAGAATCCTCTGGCTGCTGCTCCTCCTTCCTCCCAGCCTCCTCACTCCATGAAAATGAGACATTCTGAGGAGCGGGCAGACTCCCAGGAACTGTTCTCGGGCCCCTGCTCAGATTGGGCAGCAGTGGTTCCTCTCCCACCAGAGGAGTTTATCGTGACTGATGCCCAACCATTGCAAAGTTCCCGGGGTCCGGGGGATGAGGCTGGGGACTTCCGGCAACTGTCTCAAGAGCTTTCAGTGGGTGAGGAGGCCGATGACGATGAGACACAGTTGTCTATCAGTGAGGTAGTAGTAAGGGCATTAAGTCCGAGGGAGGAGCACACCGAGGATTCAGAGGAAGAGCAGCAGGACAATGAGGTAACTGACCCCACCTGGTTTGCTACGCCTACTGAGGACAGGTCTTCAGAGGGGGAGGCAAGGGCAGCAGCAGGGCAGGTTGCAAGAGGCAGTGCGGTGGCCAGGGGTAGAGGCAGGGCCAGACCGAATAATCCACCAACTGTTTCCCAAAGCGCCCCCTCGCGCCATGCCACCCTGCAGAGGCCGAGGTGCTCAAAGGTCTGGCAGTTTTTCACTGAGAGTGCAGACGACCGACGAACAGTGGTGTGCAACCTTTGTCGCGCCAAGATCAGCCGGGGAGCCACCACCACCAGCCTCACCACCACCAGCATGCGCAGACATATGATGGCCAAGCACCCCACAAGGTGGGACGAAGGCCGTTCACCGCCTCCAGTTTGCACCGCTGCCTCTCCCCCTGTGCCCCAACCTGCCACTGAGATCCAACCCCGCTCTGAGGACACAGGCACTACCGTCTCCTGGCCTGCACCCACACCCTCACCTCCGCTGTCCTCGGCCCCATCCAGCAATGTCTGTCAGCGCAGCGTCCAGCCGTCGCTAGCGCAAGTGTTTGAGCGCAAGCGCAACTACGCCGCCACGCACCTGCACGCTCAAGCGTTAAACGTGCACGTAGCCAAATTTATCAGCCTGGAGATGCTGCCGTATAGGGTTGTGGAAACGGAGTCCTTCAAAAGTATGATGGCGGCGGCGGATCGCGCTACTCAGTTCCCAGTCGCCACTACTTTTCCCGATGTGCCGTCCCAGCCCTGCACGACCACGTCTCCCGCAACATTGTACGCGCCCTCACCAACCCGGTTACTGCCAAGGTCCACTTAACAACGGACACGTGGACAAGCACAGGCGGGCAGGGCCACTATATCTCCCTGACGGCACATTGGGTGAACTTAGTGGAGGCTGGGACAGAGTCAGAGCCTGGGACCGCTCACGTCCTACCCACCCCCAGAATTGCGGGGCACAGCTCGGTGGTGGTATCTGCGGCGGTGTATGCTTCCTCCACTAAACCACCCTCCTCCTCCTCCTCCTCCTACGCAACCTCTGTCTCGCAATCAAGATGTGTCAGCAGCAGCAGCACGTCGCCAGCAGTCGGTGTCGCGCGGCGTGGCAGCACAGCGGTGGGCAAGCGTCAGCAGGCCGTGCTGAAACTACTCAGCTTAGGAGATAAGAGGCACACGGCCCACGAACTGCTGCAGGGTCTGACAGAGCAGATCGACCGCTGGCTTGCGCCGCTGAGCCTCCAACCGGGCATGGTCGTGTGTGACAACGGCCGTAACCTGGTGGCGGCTCTGCAGCTCGGCAGCCTCACGCACGTGCCATGCCTGGCCCACGTATTTAATTTGGTGGTTCAGCGCTTTCTGAAAAGCTACCCACGCTTGTCAGACCTCCTCTTAAAGGTGCGCCGGCTCTGCGCACATTTCCGCAAGTCCCACACGGACGCTGCCACCCTGCGCACCCTGCAACATCGGTTTAATCTGCCAGTGCACCAACTGCTGTGCGACGTGCCCACACGGTGGAACTCTACGCTCCACATGTTGGCCAGGCTCTATGAGCAGCGTAGAGCTATAGTGGAATACCAACTCCAACATAGGCGGCACAGTGGGAGTCAGCCTCCTCAATTATTTTCAGAAGAGTGGGCCTGGTTGGCAGACATCTGCCAGGTCCTTCGAAACTTTGAGGAGTCTACCCAGATGGTGAGCGGCGATGCTGCAAACATTAGCGTCACCATTCCTCTGCTATGCCTCTTGAGAAGTTCCCTGCAAAGCATAAAGGCAGATGCTTTGCACTCGGAAACAGAGCCGGGGGAAGACAGTATGTCGCTGGATAGTCAGAGCACCCTCCTGTCTATATATCAGCGCGGTGAGGAGGAGGAGGAGGAGGAGGAGGAGGAAGATGAGGAGGAGGGGGAAGACACAGCTTGGCCCACTGGTGAGGGTACACATGCTGCTGGCCTGTCATCCTTTCAGCGTGTATGGCCTGAGGAGGAGGAGGAGGAGGAGGAGGAGGAGGATCCTGAAAGTGATCTTCCTAGTGAGGACAGCCATGTGTTGCGTACAGGTACCCTGGCACACATGGCTGACTTCATGTTAGGATGCCTTTCTCGTGACCCTCGTGTTACACGCATTCTGGCCACTACGGATTACTGGGTGTACACACTGCTCGACCCACGGTATAAGGAGAACCTTTCCACTCTCATACCCGAAGAGGAAAGGGGTTCGAGAGTGTTGCTATACCACAGGACCCTGGCGGACAAACTGATGGTAAAATTCCCATACGACAGCGCTAGTGGCCGAAGGCGCAGTTCCGAGGGCCAGGTAGCAGGGGAGGCGCGGAGATCAGGCAGCATGTACAGCACAGGCAGGCCAACACTCTTTAAGGCCCTTGACAGCTTTATGGCTCCCCAGCAAGACTGTGTCACCGCTCCCCAGTCATGGCTGAGTCGGCGGGAGCACTGTAAAAGGATGGTGAGGGAGTACGTAGCCGATGGCACGACCGTCCTCCGTAACGCCTCTGCCCCCTACAACTACTGGGTGTCGAAGCTGGACACGTGGCCTGAACTCGCGCTGTATGCCCTGGAGGTGCTTGCTTGTCCTGCGGCTAGCGTCTTGTCAGAGAGGGTGTTTAGTGCGGCTGGGGGAATCATCACAGATAAGCGTACCCACCTGTCAACCGACAGTGCCGACAGGCTAACACTCATCAAGATGAACAAAGCCTGGATTTCCCCAGACTTCTCTTCTCCACCAGCGGACAGCAGCGATACCTAAGCAATACGTAGGCTGCACCCGCGGATGGAAGCATCGTTCTGTATCCCCATCAAAAACGGGGACCTTTTCGCTTCATCAATCTGTGTATAATATTCCTTCTCCTCCTCCTGCTCCTCCTCCTGAAACCTCACATAATCACGCCGAACAGGCAATTTTTCTTAGGCCCACAAGGCTCAGTCATAAAATTTTTATAAACAATTTTTAGACGTTTCAATGCTCATTAAAGCGTTGAAACTTTCACCTCAACCAATTTTTATTTTAACTGGGCTGCCTCCTGGCCTAGTTACCAATTAAGCCACATTAACCAAAGCGATTAATGGGTTTCACCTGCCCTCTTGGTTGGCCATGGCCAATTTTTCTGATGTACATTAGTACTGTTGATACAGCAATTTTTGTGGGCCCTCGCCTACAGTGTAATCAAATTAATTTTTAGCCCACCTGCATTACAGCTGACGTTATATCAGCTGTGTTGGACAATGCAATGCGATATTTTTATGTACCGCCGGTGGCTTCCTGACACCCACCCATGCTGTGGGTCCACAGGGAGTTGTAAATGCATCTGTTTCCACTTCTAAAGAACCCCAGTCTGACTGGGGCATGCAGTGTGGGCCGAAGCCCACCCGCATTAAACATGACATTACTACCTCAGCTGTGATGGGCAATGCAATGGGATATTGTTATGTACCGCCGGTGGCTTCCTGGCACCCACCCATGCTGTGGGTCCACAGGGAGTTGTAAATGCATCTGTTTCCACTTCTAAAGAACCCCAGTCTGACTGGGGCATGCAGTGTGGGCCGAAGCCCACCTGCATTAAACATGACAATACTACCTCAGCTGTGATGGGCAATGCAATGGGATATTTTTATGTACCGCCGGTGGGTTCCAGGGAGCCACCCATGCTGTGGGTCCACAGGGAGTTGTAACTACATGTGTCCACTTCTAAAGAACCCCAGTCTGACTGGGGCATGCAGTGTGGGCCGAAGCCCACCTGCATTAAACATGACATTACTACCTCAGCTGTGATGGGCAATGCAATGGGATATATTTATGTACCGCCGGTGGCTTCCTGGCACCCACCCATTCTGTGGGTCCACAGGGAGTTGTAAATGCATCTGTTTCCACTTCTAAAGAACCCCAGTCTGACTGGGGCATGCAGTGTGGGCCGAAGCCCACCTGCATTAAACATGACAATACTACCTCAGCTGTGATGGGCAATGCAATGGGATATTGTTATGTACCGCCGGTGGCTTCCTGGCACCCACCCATGCTGTGGGTCCACAGGGAGTTGTAAATGCATCTGTTTCCACTTCTAAAGAACCCCAGTCTGACTGGGGCATGCAGTGTGGGCCGAAGCCCACCTGCATTAAACATGACAATACTTCCTCAGCTGTGATGGGCAATGCAATGGGATATTTTTATGTACCGCCGGTGGGTTCCAGGGAGCCACCCATGCTGTGGGTGCACACGGAATTCCCATTGCGGAGTTGTACCTGCCTGTGACTATATATAAAAAAACGCGGTCTGACTGGGGCATGCAGACACCTTGACAGAATGAATAGTGTGTGGCACATAGGTTCCCCGTTGCTATGGCCACGTGTGCAGCTCCAGATGGAGGTGGCACAGGATTGGATTTCTCATTGCTTCTGTACAGCATTGTGGGCTATCGCCCCGCCCCTTTTAAAGAGGGTCGCTGCCTAGCCGTGCCAACCCTCTGCAGTGTGTGCCTGCTTTTCCTGTGGCAGATTTCACTTATAAATAGACATGAGGGTGGCGTGGCATGAGGGCAGCTGAAGGCTGGGCAGGGACAGTTTGGTGTGCGCTGTGGACACTGGGTCGTGGGGGGGGGGGGGATTTGGCAGCATGTAACCCAGGAGAAGTGGCAGCGGAGTGTCATGCAGGCAGTGATTGTGCTTTGTTGGAGGTAGTGTGGTGCTTAGCTAAGGTATGCATTGCTAATGAGGGCTTTTCAGATGTAAAAGTTGTTGGGGGGGGGCCCACTCTTGCTGCTATTGTGGCTTAATAGTGGGACCTGGGAACTTGAGATGCAGCCCAACATGTAGCCCCTCGCCTGCCCTATCCGTTTCTGTGTCGTTCCCATCACTTTCTTGAATTGCCCCGATTTTCACAAAAGAAAACCTTAGCGAGCATCGGCGATATACAAAAGTGCTCGAGTCGCCCATTGACTTCAATGGGGATCGTTACTCGAAACGAACCCTCGAGCATCGCGAAAAATTCGTCTCGAGTAACGAGCACCCGAGCATTTTGGTGCTCGCTTATCTCTAATCAGAACCATGTTGCAAAAAAAAAATTTAAAAATGGCTGATTTGCAATACCTAGATCACCTATGACTTCTCCTCCCCCCCTTTGAACCAGGGTACTTAATTGGAACAAGAGTACCCGGTTTCAAGGTAGTATCACATTGTAAAAAGATTTGATGGATGCAGATAAGGCCTGTAAAATGTTAGCACCAATAACAGAGACATGAGTTACATCAGGGCAGAATAATCTACAAACACCTATTAATATTTGAAATGTGATATCCCTTTAAGCAAATTAAGCAAATTCATTATTAATCTGATCCTGCCTGCAATGTCTCATCAAATTTGAGAGAGAAAAAAAAAACAAAAACTTACTAGCTGCTCAAGATCCTCACCCCCTCCCTTGTGGACAAGAGGGATGAAACATTACGTCCTTTTACATCATCTAGCTCCACCCCCTCGATATTGGCCGCTTGCGTCTTTTTTTACAGCTTCATTTCAGCTTAACAGTCTAAGCATCCACACCACAACCAAGCAAAGTCCCATGCATGGGGGGGGGGGACTTTTATCCCCAGTCATTAACTCTCATCCATCCATGCGCTCAAGTTTGCTCCGTCACCCCCTTTGAAGGTGTACCAGTACATACAGATGCACAGACAAAAAAAAAGTTTGACAAACAAACATACATCAGTTGAAAAACATTGAGGTGAGTGCTATAATGCTACAAAGTACATGATTCTATTGAGATGAGATTGTGAATGAGCGCTATTTTTGACAAATTATATGAAAAAAAAATTTGCTGAGACATTCTATCTTTCTTATTTACTGAAGCTATTATATGCTGTATTAAACGCTAAAGTATTTTAGAATGCGTGGGTATCTTTCAGCCCCCCTTGTCTTTCTTTCTCTGTATTTGACCCTGAGCTGAGAGTCAAGTCTGAAAGCCCCCACCTCTGCAAAAATAACTGTTATCTCTCTATGAATATGACACACAGACTGAACAGAGTTGTTTTAGTTTAACTATTCCCTGCATTTGAACTCATAATTAACACATATGCTGGGACCTTGCAACATGTCCTGCATTTTCAACCCCTGTATTCTTAAAAGCCCCCACAGGATGTGAGTGGGATATAACTTTCTTACACCTGTATGAAAAAGAGACCAAGACGTGTCCATTTGTGATCAGAACCCAGTAAGAATATACCTTAGAAATTGCTATATTTCCTGCCTTGTAAGACAGTATAATTAATTAAATTCATTTCAAGCCTCCATTCCATTTAAGCAAGCAAAGATATTTTCCTGGGTCATTTTTTCATTCTCTCTGCTTTGTTATCGCTTGACCTTGAAAACTAAACACAAGTTGCAGCTTCACATAAACAAGCCTTCTCCTCTAAAAGCAAGCTCAGTTAACCATTTGCACACATACAGTTAGGGCCAGAAATATTTGGACAGTGACGCAAGTTTTGTTATTTTAGCTGTTTACAAAAACATGTTCAGAAATACAATTATATATATAATATGGGCTGAAAGTGCACACTCCCAGCTGCAATATGAGGGTTTTCACATCCAAATCGGAGAAAGGGTTTAGGAATCATAGCTCTGTAATGCATAGCCTCCTCTTTTTCAAGGGACCAAAAGTAATTGGACAATGGACTCTAAGGGCTGCAATTAACTCAGAAGGCGTCTCCCTCGTTAACCTGTAATCAATTAAGTAGTTAAAAGGTCTGGGGTTGATTCCAGGTGTGTGGTTTTGGATTTGGAAGCTGTTGCTGTGACCAGACAACATGCGGTCAAAGGAACTCTCAATTGAGGTGAAGCAGAACATCCTGAGGCTGAAAAAAAAGAAAAAATCCATCAGAGAGATAGCAGACATGCTTGGAGTAGCAAAATCAACAGTCGGGTACATTCTGAGAAAAAAGGAATTCACTGGTGAGCTTGGGAACTCAAAAAGGCCTGGGCGTCCACGGAAGACAACGGTGGTGGATGATTGCCGCATACTTTCTTTGGTGAAGAAGAACCCGTTCACAACATCAACTGAAGTCCAGAACACTCTCAGGGAAGTAGGTGTATCTGTCTCTAAGTCAACAGTAAAGAGAAGACTCCATGAAAGTAAATACAAAGGGTTCACATCTAGATGCAAACCATTCATCAATTCCAAAAATAGACAGGCCAGAGTTAAATTTGCCGAAAAACACCTCAAGAAGCCAGCCCAGTTCTGGAAAAGTATTCTATGGACAGATGAGACAAAGATCAACCTGTACCAGAATGATGGGAAGAAAAAAGTTTGGAGAAGAAAGGGAACGGCACATGATCCAAGGCACACCACATCCTCTGTAAAACATGGTGGAGGCAACGTGATGGCATGGGCATGCATGGCTTTCAATGGCACTGGGTCACTTGTGTTTATTGATGACATAACAGCAGACAAGAGTAGCCGGATGAATTCTGAAGTGTACCGGGATATACTTTCAGCCCAGATTCAGCCAAATGCTGCAAAGTTGATCGGACGGCGCTTCACAGTACAGATGGACAATGACCCCAAGCATACAGCCAAAGCTACCCAGGAGTTCATGAGTGCAAAAAAGTGGAACATTCTGCAATGGCCAAGTCAATCACCAGATCTTAACCCAATTGAGCATGCATTTCACTTGCTCAAATCCAGACTTCAGACGGAAAGACCCACAAACAAGCAAGACCTGAAGGCTGCGGCTGTAAAGGCCTGGCAAAGCATTAAGAAGGAGGAAACCCAGCGTTTGGTGATGTCCATGGGTTCCAGACTTAAGGCAGTGATTGCCTCCAAAGGATTCGCAACAAAATATTGAAAAAAATATATTTTGTTTGGGTTATGTTTATTTGTCCAATTACATTTGAGCTCCTAAAATGTGGAGTGTTTGTAAAGAAATGTGTACAATTCCTACATTTTCTATCAGATATTTTTGTTCAACCCTTTAAATTAAACGTTACAATCTGCACTTGAATTCTGTTGTAGAGGCTTCATTTCAAATCCAATGCGGTGGCATGCAGAGCCCAACTCGCGAAAATTGTGTTACTGTCCAAATATTTCTGGCCCTAACTGTATATACATATATACACATACACATACATCTATATCTATTATCTATCTAGTATTATACACCTTTAAACAAATAATGTGTACATACTTGACTTTCTCTGACTGTCTCTCTCTCCTCCTCACTCCAGCACTTTCTAGCAAACCTTGGTCTTTCAAGGCACGCTTCTTGGTCCTAAAGACCTCCTAGTCACCATACTGTAATCTACCGTGCGGGTCCTTGTTACACATTTTCATAAGTTTTCTTACATTTTACAGATTGTGACCCTTGTCTCTCCTACTGTCTCTCCTCCATCAATTGATCCGCACGGCGGCAGCCCTTGAGGGGCTCTGTCTTCTTTAATAAGGTCTTACGCATATTAGAACATCAACAACAATAATAATAACACGCTCCATAGAGTGCATCCTTCTGACCCGAATTGTCAGCCCCTTATATATGGCAAAACAACCGAAGGCATCTTCTTCTATGGAACCAGTCCCAAAGAGTGCATCCCTCTCCTCAGGTAAACCATCAACAACTTAACTAAACTAAAACCGAGGGTCTCTTCTTCTGTGTAACCTATCTCACAGAGTGTATCCCTCTCTGCTAAACCATTAACAACTTAACTAAACTAAAACTGAGGGTCTCTTCTTCTGTGGAACCTATCTCACAGAGTGTATCTCACACTTATATGACCCAGGAATACGCTGCAGGAAAAAAATCAATACTCATCACCTGCGGCGCTGCTGCAGGCTGTCGCTCCCTCCTCCACGCCGACAGAGCATTGCTTTCTGGATGCAGGGCTTGAATACCCCGCCTCCAGAAAGCTAATGCTCTGATTGCCTAACTCAGCATGGCGCCAGCCAATGAAAGCCAGCGCCACGTTAACACAGCAATTCAATGACGCCGCGTGAGGTAAGTATTGATTCTTTTTCCTACAGCGTATTTCCGGCGTATAAGATGACCCCCGACTTTGGAGAAGATTTTCCTGGATTAAAAAGTTGCCTTATACCCCGGAAAATACGGTAGTTTTTTAAAATTATTTTCTGCCGCCATCTTCTGACAGCCATAATTTTCTTACTTAGCCGTCAACATAGTGAGGGCTGATTTTTTGCAGGACTTCCTGCAGTTTCCATTGGTACCTTTTTGGAGTACATAAAAATTTTTGTTCGCTTTTTATTACATTTTTTCTTGGAGACAGGATGACCAAGAAAGCTCAATTCTGGCATTATTTTTTTTTTCTCTGATGACATTCACTATGCAGGGTAAATAATGCTTTACATTGATAGATCGGACTTTTACAGATGCAGCGATAATAAAACAAAACATATTTAGATTATTTAATTAGAAACTAGCTGTTTCCCCAGCGTTGCCCGTGTATTTTATTTTTAGACACGAAAAGAATTTAAAAGGGTTGTCTCGCGATAGCAAGTGGGGGTATACACTTCTGTATGGCCATATTAATGCACTTTGTAATATACATCGTGCATTAAATATGAGCCATACAGAAGTTATTCACTTACCTGCTTCGTTGCTGGCGTCCCCGCCGCCATGGTGCCGTCTAATTTCAGCGTCTAATCACCCGTTTAGACGCGCTTGCGCAGAAGGGTCTTCTGCCTTCGGCTCGGTCCGGGACGAGCGGCGTTCTGGCTCCGCCCCTTCTACGCGTCATCGTGTAGCTCCGCCCTGTCACGTGTGCCGATTCCAGCCAATCAGGTAAGTGAATAACTTCTGTATGGCTCATATTTAATGCACGATGTATATTACAAAGTGCATTAATATGGCCATACAGAAGTGTATAACCCCACTTGCTATCGCGGGACAACCCCTTTAAATATGTGTGTGTGTGTCTATATATATATGTGTGTGTGTTCTGATTTAATACATTAGTACATGAGAAGGAAGAGGTCATCTGTGTAATATATTAGTATATGAGGATGAGGTCGTCTGTGTAATATTTTAATGCATGAGGAGGAGGCCGTCTGTGTAATATCTTACTGCATGAGGAGAAGGTCGTCTGTGTAATATATTGGTATATGAGGAGGAGGACATCTGTGTTATATTACTATTTGAGGTGGAGGAAGTTGTCTGTGCAATATCTTACTGTGTGAGGAGGAGGTCGCCTCTGTAATGTCTTACTGCATGAGGAGGAGTTCGTCTGTGTAATATTAGTATTTGAGGAGGAGGAAGTTGTCTGTGTAAGATAT
Source organism: Eleutherodactylus coqui (assembly GCF_035609145.1). Classification (NCBI taxonomy): domain Eukaryota; kingdom Metazoa; phylum Chordata; class Amphibia; order Anura; family Eleutherodactylidae; genus Eleutherodactylus; species Eleutherodactylus coqui. The sequence continues at coordinate 71,440,033 of NC_089847.1, forward strand.
TATTATCGGAGGAGCAGGAGGTCTGTGTAATACTGGCGTGATTAAAAATCCAAAGATCACTGACTTCCTCTGTAATTTTTGTTGCCAATAGCAACCAATCACAGGTCAGCTTTCACTTGTTATACTGCTGAGGTAAAATTAAAGCTGCGCTGTGATTGGTTGCTATGGGCAGCACAAATTTCCTTTTGGACAACTTTCATAAGAGTGGGTGCTGGGCTCATTTCTTTATGGTACATAGTGCCTCAGTGCTGGTGGGAAGCTGTGTGGTAGTTGGAGCAGAGGAGAAGGTTGTTTGTGTAAGATATTATTATCTGAGGAGCAGGAGGTCTGCGTAATATATTAGTATTTGAGGAGGAGGAGGTAGTCTGGGTAATAGATTAGGGTATGATGATGAGGAGGTCGCCTGTGTTAGATAAGACTGTGAAATTAAAACCATCTGCTCAATTGCAATTCCGGCATTCCTCCGCCTTCCCCCAAGGAGTAGTGGGGCTGTCTTATAACAAAATAAAAAAAAATTGATTGTCTCCATGGGATGAGTTATATATGTATCAAGTTTGGTTGAAATTGCTCCAGGCGTTCATGAGTTATGGTGGCACAAACACACATGCATACATACACACATCCTACAGACACATTTCCCCCCATCCCCACCAGGGGTAGTGGGGCTGTGTTATCCCCACCAAATGTGTCCCCATAGGATGAGTTATATATATGTACCAAGTTTGGTTGAAATGGCTCCAGGCATTCCTGAGTTATGGTGGCACACACACATATACATACATCCTATTTTATATATAGAGATAGATATTTTTAAACTTTTATTACCTTTTATTTTTTTTAATAATTAGTAACACTTTTTTAAACTTATTTGTACTTTTTTCTTTAGCCCCCCAGAGGGAACATGAACTTGCAATGCTTGCATCGCTCCAACAGTATGATGTAATGCCGTAGCATTACATCATACCGTGATCTGACAGGTAGTCTATCAAGCCACGCTATAGGCTTGGCTTGAGGAAAAATAAAGAGTTCAACCAACAGCACTCTAATTTACCCAGCACGGGTGCAAGTTCAAATCAATGCAGGAGCCACATAAAACAAACCCGAACCTTTGTTCTCTCAATAGAGTCACATGTAGAAAAAGAAAATCCATGGCAGCATAGAAGTGGTGCAAAATAAATCTTAAAAAATTCCTCCATAACAAAATGCTACGTCTCGACCAAAAAGTTGGCCCTTATTAAGCCTGATAAAGACCAATTTTTAGTTGAAACATAGCATTTTGTTATAGAGGAATAACATTTTTTTGAGATTTGTTTTGCACCACTTCCATGCTGCCATGGATTTTCTTTTTGTACATAGGCATGGCTTGATAGACAATCTGCAATGACAGCCCTGGGGCCTTTCAGAAGGCCCCAGCTGCCATGGAAACCCCATCAGTCAGGGCATTTAAATGTCGCTGTCAGAATTTCCCATGACTATGCTCAGTTCCCCCGCTCCATTCTCTGTTGACAGCCGCATTCTCGCAAGTTTAACCCCTTAATGACCAAGCTTTTTTACGCTTTTCCATTTTTCCTCTCCCCCTTTTAAAAAATCATAACTCCTTTATTTATCCATCGATGTAGCTGTATGAGGGCTTGTTTTTTGCGGGACAAGTTTTATTTTTTAATGGTACTATTTAATGTACTATATAATGAACTGAAAGATATCTAAGAAATTTTAAGTAGAGAGAAATGGAAAAAAAATTAAATTCCGCCATGTTTCAGTGTGTCTTGTTTCTACGGCGCACAAACTGAAACAAAAATGACATGATAACTTTATTCTGTCAGTATGATTACTGCAATACCAAACTTATATAATTATTTTTTGCTCCACTACTTGAATTTTTTTCAAAGATATTTAATTTTTTTAAATTATTTTCTGCCGCAATCTTCCGCGCTTTTTTATTTTTCCGTCAACATAGTTGTGCGAGAGCTTATTTTTTGCCGGACATCCTTTAGTTTGCGTTGGTACTATTTTTAAATTTAGTTTGCCCTTTTGATCGCTTTTTATTGCATTTCTTCTTGGTGAGAGGGTGACCAAAAAAGCACATTTCTGATGTCCTTTTTTTTCTTTTTTTTTCTGACTACGTCCATCGTGCAGGGTAAATAATGCACTACTTTGATAGATCAGACTTTAATAGCTTGAAGCAAAGAAAATGTTAAAGTCAGTGCTCTTTGGGTGCAACGAGAGAAAAAAATAAATCTTTTAGTAAAAAGAATATATTAAAATGTCTTTTTTAATTATCTAAATTTGGCATTGACATAATCATACTGAACCACAGAATTAATTTAGCATAAAACACTGTATAAACAAAAATAAAAAAAACATGTCAGCATTGGAATTTTGTTAAAATCTTTTTTCAATTATTAAGTAGTCAACCCCCCAAGTGAGCTAGTGTTACCTGTGACATATTATGCTAAAATGAAAAAAGACATATGTCCATCTAGTTCAGCCTATTACCCCCTAATGTTGACCCAGGGGAAGGTAAAAAGCCCCAATGAGGTAACGCCAGTTTTCTTCATTTAAGGGGAAAAAATGTCTTCCCGACTCCAAGTCTGGCAATAGGAATAATCCCTGAATCAACAATCCTTCTGAAGTAATTAGTGACTATAACATGTAATATTGTAACATTATTGAAAGACATCCAGGCCCCTCTTAAACTCTTTTCAAATTCACCATTAACATGTTTTCAGGCAGAGAATTCCACAGTTTCACTACCCTTACAGTAAAGAACCCTCTTCTATGTTGGTGTAGAAACCTTTTTTCCTCTAGACATAGAAGATACCTCCTTGCTACAGTCGTAGTTCTGGGTATAAATAGATCATGGAAGAGATCTCTGTACTGTCCACTGATATTTTTAAACATAGTTATTAGGTCCCCCTTCAGCTGTTTTTTTTATTTGCTATACTAAATAACCTCAATTTTGTTAACCTTTCTGGGTATTGTAGTCCACCCATTACATTTATTACCTTAGCTGCTTACCTTTGGCTTTCTCAAGCTCTGATATGTTCTTCTTGAGTACCAATGCCCCAAACTGTACACAATATTCCATGTATAGTCTGACCAGTGATATGTAAAGAGAAAAAACAAAGTTCTTGTCATGTGTCCTTAGACCTCTTTTGATGCAGCCCATCAAAAGAGATCCTATTTGCCTTGAAAGCAGCTACCTGACACTGATTGCTTCAGTTAAGCTTTCAGTTAACTAAAATCCCCAGGTATTTTCCATGTCAGTTTTGCCCAGTGTTTTTCCATTTTTGTGTGATGACTAGGGATGAGCGAGCATACTCGTCCGAGCTTGATACTCGTTCGAGTATTAGGGTGTTCGAGATGCTCGTTACTCGAGACGAGCACCACGCGATGTTCGAGTTACTTTCACTTTCATCTCTGAGAAATTTTTCTGGCCAATAGAAAGACATGGAAGGCATTACAACTTCCTCCTGTGACGTTCCAGCCCTATCCCACCCCTCTGCAGTGAGTGGCTGGGGAGATCAGGTGTCACCCGAGTATTTAAATCTGCCCCGCCCGCGGCTCGCCACAGATGCATGCTGACATAGATCAGGGACAGTGCTGCTGATGCTGCTGCTGCTATAGGGAGAGTGTTAGGTGTTATTTTAGTCTTCAAGAGCCCCAACGGTCCTTCTTAGGGCCACATCTGACCGTGTGCAGTACTGTTGATGCTGCTTTTAGCAGTGTTGCACAATATTTTTTTTTTTTGTATATCGGGCGTGCAGACCATAGCGTCCTCAGTCTGCAGTTATTTTACTCAGTATAGGGGCAGTACTGGTGAGGCAGCGAAAGAGGTATACTGGCTATATAGACAGTGGGCTTTTTCCCCAAAACTTCCAAAAAATACAATATTAGGCCTGCCTGTCGCTGCCTTCAGTTTGCTGCGTCTCTGCTGGGGTTGTTGTTGTTGAATTAATACCCAGCCTTGCGCATAATTGTTGCCTGCCTCTGCAGTGCGTTACATACGCGAAGTCAGCCTCCAACAGGGCAATCGAAATACAGTGCCTATCACAGGCAGTGTGGTTGTTCCCACAAAGTTTAAAAATATACAAGATTTGGCCTGCCTGTCCGTGCCTTCCGTTTACAGCGTCTCTGCTGGGGGTAGTAGTTGTTGAATTAATACCCATCTTGCGCATAATTGTTGTCTGTCTCTGCAGTGCGTTACGTACTCGAAGTCAGCCTCCAACCACAGGCCAATAAGCGGCACATTTAATTACAGCATTCTGTTTCTGCTAATCTCGTAATACACCATGCTGAGGGGTAGGGGTAGGCCTAGAGGACGTGGACGGGGGCAAGGACGCGGAGGCCCAAGTCAGGGTGTGGGCACAGGCCGAGCTCCTGGTCCAGGTGTATCGCAGCCGACTGCTGCGGGATTAGGAGAGAGGCAAGTTTCAGGGGTCCCCAGATTCATCTCACAATTAATGGGTCCACGCGGTAGACCTTTATTAGAAAATGAGCAGTGTGAGCAGGTCCTATCGTGGATGGCAGAAAGTGCATCCAGCAATCTATCGACCACCCAGTCTTCTACGCCGTCCACAGCTGCAACTCTGAATCCTCTGACTGCTGCTCCTCCTTCCTCCCAGCCTCCTCACTCCATGAAAATGACACATTCTTAGGAGCAGGCAGACTCCCAGGAACTGTTCTCGGGCCCCTGCCCAGATTGGGCAGCAATGGTTCCTCTCCCACCAGAGGAGTTTATCGTGACCGATGCCCAACCTTTCGAAAGTTCCCGGGGTCCGGGGGATGAGGCTGGGGACTTCCGGCAACTGTCTCAAGAGCTTTCAGTGGGTGAGGAGGACGATGACGATGAGACACAGTTGTCTATCAGTGAGGTAGTAGTAAGGGCAGTAAGTCTGAGGGAGGAGCGCACAGAGGATTCGGAGGAAGAGCAGCTGGACGATGAGGTGACTGACCCCACCTGGTTTGCTAAGCATATTGAGGACAGGTCTTCAGAGGGGGAGGCAAGTGCAGCAGCAGGGCAGGTTGGAAGAGGCAGTGCGGTGGCCAGGGGTAGAAGCAGGGCCAGACCGAATAATCCACCAACTGTTTCCCAAAGCGCCCCCTCGCGCCATGCCACCCTGCAGAGGCCGAGGTGCTCAAAGGTCTGGCAGTTTTCACTGAGAGTGCAGACGACCGACGAACTGTGGTGTGCAAGGTTTCTCGCGCCAAGATCAGCCGGGAAGCCACCACCACCAGCCTCACCACCACCAGCATGCACAGGCATATGATGGCCAAGCACCCCACAAGGTGGGACGAAGGCCGTTCATCGCCTCCGGTTTGCACCACTGCCTCTCCCCCTGTGCCCCAACCTGCCACTGAGATCCAACCCCCCTCTCAGGACACAGGCACAATCGTCTCTCGGCCTGCACCCACACGCTCACCTCCGCTGTCCTCGGCCCCATCCAGCAATGTCTTGCAGCGCAGCGTCCAGACGTTGCTAGCGCAACTGTTTGAGCGCAAGCGCAAGTACGCCGCCACGCACCCGCACGCTCATGTGTTAAACGTGCACATAGCCAAATTGATCAGCCTGGAGATGCTGCCGTATAGGCTTGTGGAAACGGAGGCTTTCAAAAACATGATGGCGGCGGCGGCCCTGCGCTACTCGGTTCCCAGTCGCCACTACTTTTCCCGATGTGCCGTCCCAGCCCTGCACGACCACGTCTCCCGCAACATTGTACGCGCCCTCACCAACGCGGTTACTGCCAAGGTCCACTTAACAACGGACACGTGGACAAGCACAGGTGGGCAGAGCCACTATATCTCCCTGACTGCACATTGGGTGAATTTAGTGGAGCCTGGGACCGCTCACGTCCTACCCACCCCCAGAATTGCGGGCCCCAGCTCGGTGGTGGTATCTGTGGCGGTGTATGCTTCCTCCACTAAACCACCTTCCTCCTCCTCCTCCTCCTCCTCCTCCTCCTACGCAACCTCTGTCTCGCAATCAAGATCTGTCAGCAGCAGCACGTCGCCACCAGTCGGTGTCGCGCGGGGTGGCAGCAAAGCGGTGGGCAAGCGCCAGCAGGCCGTGCTGAAAGAACTCAGCTTAGGAGAGAAGAGGCACACGGCCCACGAACTGCTGCAGGGTCTGACAGAGCAGACCGACCGCTGGCTTTTGCCGCTGAGCCTCCAACCGGGCATGGTCGTGTGTGACAACGGCCATAACCTGGTGGCGGCTCTGCAGCTCGGCAGCCTCACGCACGTGCCATGCCTGGCCCACGTCTTTAATTTGGTGGTTCAGTGGTTTTTGAAAAGCTACCCACGCTTGTGAGACCTGCTTGGAAAGGTGCGCCGGCTCAGCGCAAATTTCCGCAAATCCAACACGGACGCTGCCACCCTGCGAACCCTGCAACATCGGTTTAATCTGCCAGTGCACCGACTGCTGTGCGACGTGCCCACACGGTGGAACTCTACGCTCCACATGCTGCCCAGGCTCTATGAGCAGCGTAGAGCTATAGTGGAATACCAACTCCAACATGGGCGGCGTAGTGGGAGTCAGCCTCCTCAATTCTTTACAGAAGAGTGGGCCTGGTTGACAGACATCTGCCAGGTCCTTGGAAACTTTGAGGAGTCTACCCAGATGGTGAGCGGCGATGCTGCAATCATTAGCGTCACCATTCCTCTGCTATGCCTCTTGAGAAGTTCCCTGCAAAGCATAAAGGTAGACGCTTTGCGCTCGGAAATGGAGGCGGGGGAAGACAGTATGTCACTGGATAGTCAGAGCACCCTCATGTCTATATCTCAGCGCGTTGAGGAGGAGGAGGGGGAGGAGCATGAGGAGGAGGGGGAAGAGACAGCTTGGCCCACTGCTGAGGGTACCCATGCTGCTTGCCTGTCATCCTTTCAGCGTGTATGGCCTGAGGAGGAGGAGGAGGAGGATCCTGAAAGTGATCTTCCTAGTGAGGACAGCCATGTGTTGCATACAGGTACCCTGGCACACATGGCGGACTTCATGTTAGGATGCCTTTCTCGTGACCCTCGCGGTACACGCATTCTGGCCATTACGGATTACTGGGTGTACACACTGCTCGACCCACGGTATAAGGAGAACCTTTCCACTCTCATACCCGAAGAGGAAAGGGGTTCGAGAGTGATGCTATACCACAGGACCCTGGTGGACAAACTGATGGTAAAATTCCCATCCGACAGCGCTAGTGGCCGAAGGCGCAGTTCCGAGGGCCAGGTAGCAGGGCAGGCGCGGAGATCAGGCAGCATGTACAGCGCAGGCAGGGGAACACTCTCCAAGACCTTTGCCAGCTTTATGGCTCCCCAGCAAGACTGTGTGACCGCTCCCCAGTCAAGGGTGAGTCGGCAGGAGCACTGTAAAAGGATGGTGAGGGAGTACATAGCCGATCGCACGACCATCCTCCGTGACGCCTCTGCTCCCTACAACTACTGGGTGTTGAAGCTGGACACGTGGCCTGAACTCGCGCTGTATGCCCTGGAGGTGCTTGCTTGTCCTGCGGCTAGCGTCTTGTCAGAGAGGGTGTTTAGTGCGGCTGGGGGAATCATCACGGATAAGCGTACCCACCTGTCAACTGACAGTGCCGACAGGCTTACACTCATAAAGATGAACAAAGCCTGGATTTCCCCAGACTTCTCTTCTCCACCAGCGGATAGCAGCGGTACCTAAACAATACGTAGGCTGCACCCGCGGATGGAAGCATCGTTCTCTATCACCATAAAAAACGGGAACCTTTTAGCTTCATCAATCTTTGTATTATATTCATCCTCCTCCTCCTGAAACCTCACGTAATCGCGCCGAACGGGCAATTTTTCTTAGGCCCACAAGGCTCAGTCATATGACTTTTGTAAACAATGTTTATACGTTTCAATTCTCATTAAAGCGTTGAAACTTGCACCTGAACCAATTTTTATTTTAACTGGGCTGCCTCCAGGCCTAGTTACAAATTAAGCCACATTAACCAAAGCGATTAATGGGTTTCACCTGCCCTCTTGGTTGGGCATGGGCAATTTTTCTGAGGTACATTAGTACTGTTGGTACACCAATTTTTGTGGGCCCTCGCCTACAGTGTAATCCTAGTAATTTTTATGGCTTTCGCCTGCACTCATGCTACAGCAAGGTGTGTGGGGTTGGCCTACACTTTTGCTACATAAATGTAACTGGGGCCTTGTCTATACTGCAACTACTGAAATGTGAAAGAGACTGTTATCTCCCTAAACTGCTGCAACGGGAATGTTACTGTGGCCTGTCTTGACTGCTACTATTACTAAAATGGAACTAATACTGTGCTCCCCCTATACTGCTGCTTCGGAATTGTTACTGGGGCCTGTCTTGACTGCTACTACTACTGAAATGTAACTAATACTGTGCTCCCCCTATACTGCTGCTTCGGAATAGTTACTGGGGCCTGTCTGGACTGCTACTACTACTGAAATGGAACTAATACTGTGCTCCCCCTATAATGCTGCTAGTGATATGTTACCGGGGCCTGTCCCTAATGCTACCGCTGAAATGTTACTAATTCTGGGCTCTGCCTATACCGCTGCTAATGCTATGTCACTGGGGTGTGGAAACGGAGGCTTCCCAAAGACATGATGGTGGCCAGGCCATTTCCCTCTAAAGCGGTTACTGTTGAGGTGCATATAACCACGGACACGTGGAGAGGACACATAGTGCCTCAAAAACATCCCCCTCCTCCTCCAACAATGAAAACATTCTTGCCGAATACCTTTGCATTGGTCCGTCTGGTGGCAGTCCAAGAATTTCACCTTTACCGACACAACAAGAGAGCCCCCTCACCATCCCCCCGCCACGGCCCACTTAATCCTGGCTACATTCCGAAAACCAACTAAATAAAACCGCGCTACTAGGTCCGCAGTCGCCACCACATTCCCACCAACGCGGTTACTGTTAAGGTACATATTACCAGTCTGACTGGGGCATGCACTGTGAGCCGAAGCCCACCTGTATTGTATCTGACGTTAGCTCTGCTGAGCAGGGCACTGCAATGGGATACATTTATGTACCGCCGATGGGTTCCAGGGAGCCACCCATGCTGTGGGTCCACAGGGACTTCACATTAGGGATTTGTACCTGCCAGTGTCTATGTTTTTAAAACCCCAGTCAGACTGGGGCATACAGTGTGGGCCGAAGACCACCTGCATTTAATCGGACGTTACCTCAGCTGTGCTGGGCAATGCAATGGGATATATTTATGTACCGCCGGTGGCTTCCTGGGACCCACCTATGCTGTCGGTCCACACGGAGTTGTAACTGCATGTGTCTACTTATAAAGAACCCCAGTCTGACTGGGGCATGCAGTGTGGGCCGAAGCCCACCTGCATTAAACCTGACATTACCTCAGCTGTGCTGGGCACTGCAATGCGATTTATATATGTACCGCTGGTGGGTTCCAGGGAGCCACCCATGCTGTCGGTCCACACGGACTTCACAATAGGGATTTGTACCTGCTTGTGTCTACTTATAAAAAACCCCAGTCTGACTGGGGCATGCAGTGTGGGCTGAAGCCCACCTGCATTTAATCTGACGTTAGCTTTGCTGTCCAGGGCACTGCAATGGGATATATTTATGTACCGCCGGTGGCTTCCTGGGACCCACCTATGCTGTCGGTCCACATGGAGTTGTAACTGCATGTGTCTACTTATAAAGAACCCCAGTCTGACTGGGGATGCAGTGTGGGCCAATGCCCACCTGCATTAAACCTGACGTTACCTCAGCTGTGCTGGGAACTGCAATGGGATTTGTTTATGTACCGCCGGTGGGTTCCAGGGAGCCACCCATGCTGTCGGTGCACACTGAATTCCCATTGCAGAGTTGTACCTGCCTGTGACTATTTATAAAAAACCCCAGTCTGACTGGGGCATGCAGTGTGGGCCGAAGCCCACCTGTATTTAATCTGACGTTAGCTCTACTATCCAGGGCACTGCATTGGGACAAACTACAGGAGCAATACAGCGCTAATGAGACGTGCACAGCTATGCTAGCATTGGAGTCCGCTGTAGGCCCGCGATTGCTGAGGGTTTGTGCAGAGGCCTATGTCCTGGGTGCAGTGAAAGTCCACTTCCTGCCTAGGATTGCTGAAGCTGGGGGCCGAGGCCTATGTCGTGGCCGCGGTGCAAGTCTGCCATGTTTGGCCGGTCAGATCAATTTTTGGTTCATGTCTTGGGTTTCCTAGGACCCATCTATGCTGTTGGTGCAAAGTTAGCTCCCATCGCGTTGTTTGACCTGTCTGGCACAAAGACACTGACTGACTTGGGTAGGGGGCAGAGCGCAGACGGCTTTCCCCTTGCAGTGTGGATTGAGCTGTGTACGGGTGCCGATGCGCCCGTGTGACTGAGCCCTAAACCTGTAAGTTCACCAGTTATAGCTTTTACCCAACCAAGTGTCAGTTATTCCCTTGGTTTCACAAGAAAACAAAGAAAAAGGGCTTATGCTCAATGGAAAAATGGGAACAAATCACACTTAAAGGAATATCCTTTTGGAACGCACATCATGAGTCTCACGCCTCTGTGCCATGCATGTGACGTGGGATAATTATATGCACTGTCTAGCGATGCACTAACGTCATTGTGTCACTCCACACGTCCTTCTATAGGACGTTAACACAAATGCCCCACGCAAAAGACAAATGACATCATCCCGTCTATCCCTTTGGAATGCACATTTGTGTGCTCCTATCGGCTGGTGGTCATGTGAGTAATGACACCCGCCCTTTTGATGTTATCAATGGACGCTGAAAAATGCCATTAATTATTCATAATAAACTGTAAGTACATGTTATGTGTATATACATATATATACCGTGTTAACACATGTTTTTTATGCTTGAAGGCCAAAATCATTGCTATCCTCTGTTTCTGTTGCCTCGTACTGAATAAACTTCAAAACTGAAGCACCTTTGGCTCCAGAAATCACTTCTCTATATTGCTGTGACACGCTACAGGGGGGACTCATGGAAAGATCCCCCCTCAACTTGTAAGTGATGTATCTATATCACACAGGCATATTATGCTATATGTGAATTTGAGACTTTTTTTAAGTGTGATTTGTTCCCACTTTTCCATTGAGCATAAGCCCTTTCTAGTTCTCTTTTTGTGCATTCAGTATCCTGGATTGCTGGAGTCTGGGCTGTTTGCTCTCCACTTCATCTGTGGATCTGGAATTTCATGGGAACTGTCCACCATCTGATTCAGAATTTTGGAGCGCCACCCCTCACTCTATTTACATATTATCCCCTTGGTTAGTTATTTAATAATAATAATCTTTATTTGTATAGCACCAACTCTGCAGTGCTTAGTTGTTTCTCTCTATCTGAAACTGCGGAAAATGTAAAAAGTTATTGCTCTAGGAATGCAACAATAACAAGAACTGAAAAATGAGTTGGTCATTAAGTCCTGAAATGGGGCTAAACATTGTTAAATTTGTTTTCCACCCTGTGTTCTGTTGAAACCTCCTACATTTTAGTCACTCAATATGGAAAAATGATGATGAATGCAGGATTGTAATTAGGACTAGAGATCAGCGAGCACCAAAATGCTCGGGTGCTCGTTACTCGGGACGAAATTATCGCGATGCTCAAGGGTTCGTTTCGAGTAATGAATAGAGATGAGCGAACGTACTCGTCCGAGCTTGATATTCGTGCGAATATTAGGGTGTTCGGGATGCTCGTTACTCGTAACGAGTACCACGCTGTGTTCTGGTTACTTTCAGCTTCCTCTCTGAGACGTTAGCGCGCTTTTCTGGCCAATTGAAAGACAGGGAAGGCATTACAACTTCCCCCTGTGACGTTCAAGCCCTATACCACCCCCCTGCTGTGAGTGGCTGGGGCGATCAGATGTCACCCGAGTATAAAAATCGGCCCCTCCCGCGGCTCGGCTCAGATGCCTTGTGAGTTAGCTGAGGGACAGTGGTATCGTGCTGGAGCTGCTGTAGGGAGAGCGTTAGGAGTTAGTGTAGGTTTTATTTCTCCGAGGTCAAGAAGTAGGAGCGCTGTAGCAGGGATTTTCGGTACATTAATATTCAATATTTTGTTAATTAGTGAGAATACGTTAGACCAATATATAGAGATTAGGGGACAAGCCCAAAGAATGTGGATTAGGGAACCCACCGGCTGTACATAAATGTATCCCATTGCAGTGCCCATCACAGCTGAGGTAACGTCCGATTAAATGCAGGTGGGCTTCGGCCCACACTGCATGCCCCAGTCACATTGGGGTTCTTTAAAAGTGGACACATGCAGTTACAACTCCCTGTGGACCCACAGCATGGGTGGGTGCCAGGAACCCACCGGCGGTACATAAATATATCCCATTGCATTGCCCATCACAGCTGAGGTAAAGTCATGTTTAATGCAGGTGAGCTTCAGCCCACACTGCATACCCCAGTCAGACTGGGGTTCTTTAGAAGTGGACACATGCAGTTACAACTCCGTGTGGACCGACAGCATGGGTGGCTCCCTGGAACCCACCGGCGGTACATAAAAATATCCCATTGCATTGCCCAACACAGCTGAGGTAGTAATGTCGTGCTTAATGCAGGTGGGCTTCGGCCCACACTGCATGCCCCAGTCTGACTGGGGTTCTTTACAAGTGGAAACAGATGCATTTATAATTCCCTGTGGACCCACAGCAGGGGTGGGTGCCAGGAAGCCACCGGCGGTACATAGAAATATCCCATTGCATTGCCCAACACAGCTGAGGTAGTAATGTTGTGCTTAATACAGGTGGGCTTCGGCCCACACTGCATGCCCCAGTCAGACTGGGGTTCTTTACAAGTGGACAGATGTAGGTTAAACTCCGTGTGCACCTACAGCATGGGTGGCTCCCTGGAACCCACCGGCGATACACAAAAATATCCCATTGCATTGCCCAACACAGCGGATGTAACGTCAGCTGTAATGCAGGTGGGCTAAAAATTCATTTGATTACACTGTAGGCGAGGGCCCACAAAAATTGCTGTATCAACAGTACTAATGTACATCCAAAAAATTGGCCATGGCCAACCAAGAGGGCAGGTGAAACCCATTAATCGCTTTGGTTAATGTGGCTTAAGTGGTAACTAGGCCTGGAGGCAGCCCAGTTTAACGAAAAATTGGTTCAAGTTAAAAAGTTTCAACGCTTTTAAGAGCATTGAAACATATTAAAATTGTTTAGAAAAATTATATGAGTGAGCCTTGTGGCCCTAAGAAAAATTGCCCGTTCGGCGTGATTATGTGAGGTTTCAGGAGGAGGAGCAGGAGGAGGAGGAGGAATATTATACACAGATTGATGAAGCAAAAATGTCCCCGTTTTTGATGGTGATAGAGAACGATGCTTCCATCCGCGGGTGCAGCCTACGTATTGCTTAGGTATCGCTGCTGTCCGCTGGTGAAGAAGAAAAGTCTGGGGAAATCCAGGCTTTGTTCATCTTGATGAGTGTAAGCCTGTCGGCACTGTCGGTTGACAGGCAGGTACGCTTATCCGTGATGATTCCCCCAGCCGCACTAAACACCCTCTCTGACAAGACGCTAGCCGCAGGACAAGCAAGCACCTCCAGGGCATACAGCGCGAGTTCAGGCAACGTGTCCAGCTTAGACACCCAGTAGTTGTAGGGGGCAGAGGCGTCACCGAGGACGGCCGTGCGATCGGCTACGTACTCCCTCACCATCCTTTTACAGTGCTCCCGCCAACTCAGCCTTGACTGGGGAGCGGTGACACAGTCTTGCTGGGGAGCCATAAAGCTGGCAAAGGCCTTGGAGAATGTTCCCCTGCCTGCGCTGTACATGCTGCCTGATCTCTGCGCCTCCCCTGCTACCTGGCCCTCGGAACTGCGCCTTCTGCCACTAGCGCTGTCGGATGGGAAGTTTACCATCAGTTTGTCCACCAGTGCCCTGTGGTATAGCATCATTCTCGAACCCCTTTCCTCTTCGGGAATGAGAGTGGAAAGGTTCTTCTTATAACGTGGGTCGAGCAGTGTGTACACCCAGTAATCCGTAGTGGCCAGAATGCGTGTAATGCGAGGGTCACGAGAAAGGCATCCTAACATGAATTCAGCCATGTGTGCCAGGGTACCTGTATGCAACACATGGCTGTCCTCACTAGGAAGATCACTTTCAGGATCCTCCTCCTCCTCCTCCTCCTCCTCCTCTGGCCATACACGCTGAAAGGATGACAGGCAAGCAGCATGTGTACCCTCAGCAGTGGGCCAAGCTATCTCTTACCCCTCCTCCTCATGCTCCTCCCTCCTCCTCCTCCTCAACGCGCTGAGATATAGACATGAGGGTACTCTGGCTATCCAGCGACATACTGTCTTCCCACGCCTCCGTTTCCGAGTGCAAAGCGTCTGCCTTTATGCTTTGCAGGGAACTTCTCAAGAGGCATAGCAGAGGAATGGTGACGCTAATGATTGCAGCATCCCCGCTCACCATCTGGGTAGACTCCTCAAAGTTTCCAAGGACCTGGCAGATGTCTGCCAACCAGGCCCACTCTTCTGTAAAGAATTGAGGAGACTGACTCCCACTACGCCGCCCATGTTGGAGTTGGTATTCCACTATAGCTCTACGCTGCTCATAGAGCCTGCCCAACATGTGGAGCATAGAGTTCCACCGTGTGGGCACGTCGCACAGCAGTCGGTGCACTGGCAGATTAAACCGATGTTGCAGGGTCCGCAGAGTGGCAGCGTCCGTCTTGGAGTTGCGGAAATGTGCGCTGACCCGGCGCACCTTTCCGAGCAGGTATGACAAGTGTGGGTAGCTTTTCAGAAAGCGCTGAACCACCAAATTAAAGACATGGGCCAGGCATGGCACGTGCGTGAGGCTGCCGAGCTGCAGAGCCGCCACCAGGTTACGGCCGTTGTCACACACGACCATGCCCGGTTGGAGGCTCAGCGGGGCAAGGCAGAGGTCGGTCTGCTCTGTCAGACCCTGCAGCAGTTCGTGGGCCGTGTGCCTCTTCTCTCCTAAGCTGAGTAGTTTCAGCACGGCCTGCTGACGCTTGCCCACCGCTGTGCTGCCACGCCGCGCGACACCGACTGCTGGTGATGTGCTGCTGCTGCTGACACATCTTGATTGCGAGACAGAGGTTGCGTTGGAGGAGGAGGAGGAGGAGGAGGAGGGTGGTTTAGTGGAGGAAGCATACACCGCCGCAGATACCAGCACCGAGCTGGGGCCCGCAATTCTGGGGGTGGGTAGGACGTGAGCGGTCCCAGGCTCTGACTCTGTCCCAGCCTCCACTAAATTCACCCAATGTGCCGTCAGGGAGATATAGTGGCCCTGCCCGCCTGTGCTTGTCCACGTGTCCGTTGTTAAGTGGACCTTGCCAGTGACCGCGTTGGTGAGGGCGCGTACAATGTAGCAGGAGACGTGGTCGTGCAGGGCTGGGACGGCACATCGGGAAAAGTAGTGGCAACTGGGAACCAAGTAGCGCGGGGCCGCCGCCGCCATCATGCTTTTGAAAGCCTCCGTTTCCACAAGCCTATACGGCAACATCTCCAGGCTGATCAATTCGGCAATGTGCACGTTTAACGCTTGAGCGTGCGGCTGCGTGGCGGTGTACTTGCGCTTGCGCTCAAACAGTGGCGCTAGCGACGTCTGGACGCTGCGCTGAGAGACATTGCTGGATGGGGCCGAGGACAGCGGAGGTGAGGGTGTGGGTGCAGGTCAGGAGACCGTCGTGCCTGTGTCCTGAGAGGGGGGTTGGATCTCAGTGGCAGGTTGGGGCACAGGGGGAGAGGCAGTGGTGCAAACCGGAGGCGGTGAACAGCCTTCGTCCCACCTTGTGGGGTGCTTGGCCATCATATGCCTGCGCATGCTGGTGGTAGTGGCTCCCCAGCTGATCTTGGCGCGACAAAGGTTGCACACCACTGTTCGTCGGTCGTCAGGCGTCTCTGTGAAAAACTGCCACACCGTAGAGCACCTTGACCTCTGCAGGGTGGCATGGCGCAAGGGGGCGCTTTGGGAAACAGTTGGTGGATTATTCGGTCTGGCCCTGCCTCTACCCCTGGCCACCGCACTGGCTCGGCCTGTGCCCACACCCTGACTTGGGCCTCCACGTCCTTGCCCGCGTCCACGTCCTCTAGGCCTACCCCTACCCCTCAGCATGCTGTATTACCAGTAGTGCAGAAACAGAACGCTGTAATTAAATGTGCCAGTTATTGGCCTGTGGTTGGAGGCTGACTTCGCTTACGGAACGCACAGCAGAGCCAGGAAATAATTTTGCGCAAGCCTACTGTAACACTTAGCTGGCTGCGTATGAATTAGGAGGACAACTACACCCAGCACAGACCCAGTACACTGAGGACAGTCACAGGCAGCCCAAATAGATTTTTTTTCCCAAATGTTTTTGGAAAGGCCTACTGCCTATATTCAATAAATATATGTCTTCTGTCCCTGCCTCACCACTACTGGCCCTGGAGTATGTAAAATAACTGCAGACTGTTGCACTGTGGACTGGAATACAGCAGTGATGTAACAGCCAACACAGAGCCAGGAAATAATTTTGCGCAAGCCTGCTGTAACACTTAGCTGGCTGCGTATGAATTAGGAGGACAACTACACCCAGAACAGACCCAGTACACTGAGGACAGTCACAGGCAGCCCAAATAGATTTTTTTTCCCAAATGTTTTTGGAAAGGCCCACTGCCTATATTCAATAAATATATGTCTTCTGTCCCTGCCTCACCACTACTGGCCCTGGAGTATGTATAATTACTGCAGGGCGCAATGCTCTGCACAGCCGATATTAAAAAAAAAAAAAAAATGTGCAACACTGCAAAAAGCAGCCTCCACACTACTGCACACGGTTAGATGAGGCCCTAAGAAGGACCGTTGGGGTTCTTGAAGCCTAAAATAACTCCTAACACTCTCCCTATAGCAACTCCAGCAAGACAGCACTTTCCCTGAACTATGTCAGAATTCATCTGTGGCGAGCCGCGGGAGGGGCCGATTTTTATACTCGGGTGACACCTGATCTCCCCAGCCACTCACTGCAGGGGGGTGGTATAGGGCTTGAACGTCGCAGGGGGAAGTTGTAATGCCTTCCCTGTCTTTCTATTGGCCAGAAAAGTGCGCTAACATCTCAAAGATGAAAGTGAAAGTAACTCGAACATCGCGTGGTACTCGTCACGAGTAACGAGCATCTCGAACACGCTAATAGTCGAACGAGTATCAAGCTCAGACGAGTACGTTCGCTCATCTCTAATTAGGACCAGATGAAAGAAAAACTGAAAGAATTTTGGGCCTCATTTTAGTAGTGCAATGGAGCACTGCAGGCATATTCTTGTGCTCTGAATTCAAAAGGGTTAAAGTTGAAGCTGCTTGAAGAGTCATTGTACTATTCACACAGCATTTTGTGTAATCAACTTATTCTGAAATATTTATATGGTTTTTAGACAAATACATTGAAAATGTTACTTAATAGACACCTTTCTAATAAAAATGTATAGCTTATTACAATTCACTTATTGTCATTGGTTATTAAAAGTCAGCAAGTGTAGTGATGTCTGTCTGAAGGCTGATTGAAGCTCTTTCCATGAGACCTCTGTAAATGGCCTTGAAAGTGGCCTTGCAAACCTGTGATTGTTTCTATTTGCATTCCAACATGTATGAATACATGTCAAGTAAAAAACACAAAATGAAGTAAAGAACAGGATAGAAGATAGAATAAATTATAGTTTCTCTCACAAATCACACCTTTTGCGACTATTTCCTTATGTCACACAGTCCCCTGGCTAGCATGATATTTATTCCCATGCCAGAAACGGGCTAAACACTAAGGAATGTCTTTCCCTACCTAACTCTAGAAAGATGGACGTTTCGAAGACTCATGTGTTCTGTGTACGGGGACAGATTGTGTCATGTCTCCTCATGCTCTATCATTTAGTTATGTCTGTCTTAGATTTCCTGTAAGAAAATTGCAATCCTGCGTGTGTTTGTGTACGGGGACAGATTATTACACAAACCATCCATTTGTACTGCAAACCAAGACCTTCCTTTGCTGACTCCTGGCACTTCCCTGACTATTCTCCAGACTTGTGGCTTCTACACCTGAGGCTCCACCCTAGTGCCTGAAACCGCTACAAAATAAACATGCCAAAACATGGAACCCAAAGTGGAAAAAACACATTAAGGAGCTCAAGGAATTTTGTGCCTCCTACCAGGGAAAGATTGCTAGTATGCAACGAGAGATCAAGGGATTACAGAAGCAACTCCTGGAAATGCTTAATTCAGCACCAGATGTCCATATGCCACTGCCAGCAAAATTTGAGGGAGGACGTAACCAATACCAAGGCTTCCTAAATCAATGCCAAATCTATTTTCAGATGCAGCCCAACTTGTATATCAGTGACTGGAAAAAGGTATTCTTTATAATTAACGTTCTCACTAAGGAGGTGCTTGCCTGGGCTTCACCATATGTGGAGACTAATCTTCTTGATAGCCTCGATGTCCTTGTAGTACCCCAGAGCTGGTAGTACTCCAGCACTTTCTGCATTGGTTATATGCTTACAATCAGGTCCTTATGTGATGCTTAATAAGTGTAAAAAGTTATGATGTTTTTACGCTCCAGCTTTAACTTTTGTGGCTCAGATTACAAAAAGCTGACTGTTTCTGGCTTGCTTGACTGTACTAGCTTCTTGCTGCAGTTCTCTCCTGGCCAAACGTCTTTGCTTCTCTCTCTCTCTATCTCTCTGCACTATAACTTCTTCAGAACAACTTGCTCATTGGCTCAGCGGGACCAATCAGATGAGAGGCAGCAATCACTCACCCATTCATGAATTCATGAATGGGTGTGTGAGTGAGATCTGCCTCTGATTGGTCAGGCTGTGACCAATTAGAGGCAGCTCATTCAGCAGGCGGGGATTTTAAATCCCCGGCTGCTGAATACTACTCACAGCTGTTCAGAGCAGTTCAGGAGGACTGCCCCTGGCCGCGATGAACTCCGTCTGCCGGGACCAGGTGAGTATATATATATTTTTTTTATTTTTACACGTTTCTGGATGAATTGCAGGGAAGGGCTTATATATTTAACCCCTTCCCGACAATTCATCCCGCGATCGCCGGCAGCCCATTGCTTTCAATGGAGCCGGCTGTATTGCCGGCTCCATTGAATTCAATGGTCAGTGCTCGTTTAATTGAGACGAGTACCGCATGGTGCTTGTCTCGAGTAACGAGCATCTCGAGCACCCTAATACTCGAACGAGCATCAAGCTCGGACGAGTATGCTCGCTTATCTCTAGTTGCGATTCATCCTCTTGAATGAACCCGTACCCTTCGCCTACTTGAAAGGAGATTACGGTACCAAAAATCAATTGCCAGTAGTAGGCGGTTTCTGCTCCCGATTTTGTGTTCCTCCTTCCTGGTTTTCAGGACTCTGTAGGGACTGTGGAGCTCGTCTGGGATTGTCCCTCAAGATCTGCTGTATCTCTAGCGCACTGCATTCTGCGCATGCAGCTTTGCAACTGGCTGTGGTACCACTTGGGGTAGTAACAACAGTTGTGAGAGTGGTGGTCAAGGCAGTGGAGAATGAGGCTGGAAAAGATGCAGCAAAAGAAACAATGGCTGAATGCGGCTTTCTCTTCCCAGTTCAGGGATTTCAGGGAACTTTCTAGAACTGGGGGATGTGCGGTCATAGTAGTCAACACCCCATTCCAAGACTTCTGGGACTTCTGGCTCTAGTGGGAGTGGTATTAGGTGAGATTTGCTGGGTCTCACCTGTAGATAATTTGTCAGGACTATTTAACCTGGACTTGTACTTAGCTCAGTGTTGTTTAATTTTAGTTTTCCTCTGACTGTGATAAAGGTCAGAGCTAGGTGCTGGAACTCCTGTTGTTTGAGTCTTCTCAAAGTTAAGTTCTGCAGTTATTGTTCTTCTCATCTTGTTTTCTGTGGTTTTCTCCTATCCCACATAGGGTCTGCTAGTGTTCAAGTTCGCCCTTGTCAGGGTGGGTTATCTGCACGTAGGCAGATCTTTTCCCTGGGTAAGGGTCTTTAGAGACAGTGTTTTCCTTGTGGCAGTGTTAGTTATTGTTACCACAGCTTGGTATGCAGTTGTGTAGTATTTCAGGTCTACAGATCTAGCGCGTCCTGCTTCAATGTGATATATTAAACAGCCTACACTTACTCAGTGGGATACTTTTGCTTATATTTGGTATGGTTCCAATTGAGGTTTTGTCAGAGCGGGTAAGGGCGCTGGCAAGTGAAGAAACTGAAATTAAACAACGACATCCAACTTTAGTGGCTCCAGTTAAGGAGCCTAAACTCAAGCTACCTGACTGATTCTCTTGAAATATACAGGAATTTGTTTCCGTGAGAGAGCCTTGCAAGTTCTTTTTCAGGTTGTGCTCTGTTTCTTTGGGCAATGAGTTACAGAAGATGGGCATTGTCATTTGCAGGCTGCAGGGGGCTCTCCAGGCATGGGCTTTTTCCTTGCCTCCCGCCGCTGAAACTTTGTCCTCTGTGGATAGTATTTTCTTTGCTCTAGATTTAATCTATGACCACACCGATAGGGTGCCACTGGCAGAAGGAAAACTCGGAGTTTTATATCAGTGAGACTCTTCTATTGAGGATTTTTGCTCTGAATTCTGCCATTGTATGATAGAAACTCAATGCAATGACCCTACTTTTACAAAGCCAGTTTTATTGTGGTACAGCCAAAAAAATTAAAGATTTATTAGTTGCTTATCCTATGCCTCACAGTCTTGTTGATACTATGTCCATAGGCATCAGAGCTTGTTGACGAATTAGAGTAAGGCATAATGAGCTTTCTTCTACTTCACTTTTAATGCCTGTTCTCCTCTGGCCCATACCCCTGCCACTGCACCAGGTACTAATGCCTTCCTCTGTGCCTTCAGAAGTCCAAGATTCTTTATATGACAAACTTTTTGTGCCCCTGAACCTTCACAGCTGGGGGAAGCAGTTGTCTTCCCATGAAGGTAATTTCCTGGAATGCTTTTAGCAGGGACACATGGAAGACTAGGTGGATCCTCAGGCTGCCCAAAAGCTTCAAGTGGAAAGCCACTTGGCTGACCCTCGCTGAAATTGGGAAGGTCCAATAAACGTTTGCCCAAGTTTGGGGGAAGGTATGTGGGTCTTCAGATTTCTGGTGGATAACCACACCTTCTCTACAACCTAGAAAGGAAAAGCCACTTTGTGGTGTTGGTCTGCCGCTTTTTTGTAGGTATCCTGGGCTTCCCCTAAAGCCTCCTTCCATTCCTTTTGAATATCAGCCAACTACACCAGTCTGTGGTTCATCATTGAGACAGGAGTGTTGATTGGAGGGCCCGGAATAAAGATGAAGTATGTTCTGTAGTTGGCAGTTGAACTTTGTTGTGCATTATTGTATGTGAACTCTGATAAATAATCCATCCAGTCATCTTGAAGATGGGAAAAGAAGCAGCAGAGATACTGTACCAAAGTCTAGATTGTTCTCTCAGTATGGCTGTTAGACTGAGAATGAAAGTCTGAGGAGAGATTCATGGTAATCCCCAGGGCTGTGCAAAAGTGTTTCCAGAATTTTAAAGTGAACTGAACCTATCTGTCAGAAACCACATCATCAGGAATTCCATGTAGTCAGAAAACTTCCCAGATCATCAACTCTGTGGTGTGCTCAGTGGTGGGAATCTTTTTGATGGGGATGAATCGAGACCTCTTTGTAAGTTAGTCCATGACAGATCCACTATAAAGTCCATAGCTATAGATCCCCATGGCTTGAAAGGAACTAGAAGGGGTTGTAGGAAACCCAGAGGACGGGCTCTTGTTTCGAGCACATACTTCAGAAGAGGTGACATACCTCTTCACATCCCCTTGCAGTCGGGCCACCAGAAGGAACAAAGCAAGAGTTCTAAAGTCTTTGTGACCCCAAGGTGACCAACAAGCTTGGAATCATGGATTAGTTTAAGAACTGATGACCTCTGAGAAGTCCTTAATAAATTTTCTGTAGAAGTTCAATAAACCAATCAGGCACTGTTCTTCCTTCAAATTTCTTGAAATAACTCATGTTGTCCATACTCAGGCTGTCTGGTGAGATAATGTATCCCAGGAATTGCATTTGGGTCTGTTCAAACTTGCACTTCTCTAGTTTGACGTAGAGATTATTCTTTTAGAGTTGTTCCAAGATCACCCAAATGTGCCTGCGATGTTCCTCCAAGATATCAGAGAAGATAATGATGTCATCGAGTTATTCCACTGTGAATTGGTCAAACAGGTCTCAAAATACATTGTTGATAAAGTGCTGGAAGGTGGCGGGAGAAATTAAAAAAACTGAACAGCATCACTAGGTATTCAAAATGACCATACATTGTCCTAAAAGCAGTCTTCCATTCGTCCCATGAGCTAATCCATACAAGGTTGTAGGCCCCTCTTAGATCTAGTTTAGTGAAAAATCTTAGCAGAGCTGGTCTCTAATAATTCTGGAATCAAGGGAAGGCTGATTCTTCACCGTAATCTTATTTAACTACCTGTAATCGGTCACAGGGTTGAGTTACTCTTTTCCACGAAACATATGGGCACCCCAGCTGGGGAAGAGGAGGGTCGAACGAACCACTTTTTCACATTTTTGTCCAGGTATTCTCGTAGTATCTTCAGATCTGGTTCTGAAAGGTTGTAGATCTGTCCGGAAAGAATAGAAGCTCTGGGGAGCAACTCCACTGGGCAATAATAGGACTCATGAGGTGGCAGTTGGTCAGCTTTCTTCTAGCTGCAGACCTGTCCGAACATTTGGCACTGAAATGGTAACTTCTCAAAGCCCTGTTGACCATCTTAGAGGTCTTGCACTGCCTTAGGGGCGGATGGTGCCATCTTGCAGTTCTCTTGACAGTACTCAGATGGGAAGGCAATGGTCCTCGATTCCCAGTTGATAGAGGGATTATGGGTAGAGAACCACGGGATCCCGAGTATTATTGGAAATTTAGGGGGTGGGATGAGCTGGAAACTGATCATTTGTTGGTGGTCAGGTTTCATGCAGAGCTCCAGTTTGATTGTCTCCTGTGTGACTGGTCCCAAGGACAAGGGTGACCCATCCATGGTTTCCATATCGACAGGTATGGGCTGTGGTCTACTTGTAATGCTCTTGTCTTGAGTCAATGAAGTTTCCTCCTGCGCACGAATCTAACATTGCTGAGCACTGTATCTTCTGATCTCCCATTGAGATCTCTATGGGGAGAACAAAGTGATGGAATGGAGGAAAGGTTGTCACACCACCTTGCACTATTAGTGAGAGGGCATGTTTGGCAGCATCCCATTGTCTCATAACGGCGGAATTGGAAATGACCATGGCATTGTTTAGAGCAACTGTCCTCTAACACTTATTTGGGCAGTTTAAGGCTTAATGTCTCGGGCTTCCACAATAAAGGCATACATTTTCAGCATGGCGTTTTTGTTTCAGTGGCAGAAATGGGTTTATGAATGATATCCAACTGCATCAGTTCTGGGGCAGCCCTAAGTCCTTGGCTGGGGACTCAATGAGCACTGACTGGAGAAGAAGAGAGGGTTATTGCCAAAACACCACAATCTCTCTTTTTGACACTCTCAAAGCCACTGGTCTATCTGGATACATAGTTGAATTAAGTCTTTCGGGTTACCAGGGGTTTCCTCTCTGGCAAGCTCATCCTTTATGCTCTCAGAAAATCCCCATCGAAATTGGCTCTGCTGTGCAGCAGGGTTCCATGTGGTATCATGCAAGTTCAGTAGTTGACTCTGTAAGTTGATGATTTCCTTCTGCTCATCCAGCGCCAGTGCCTGTAATCCAGAAAACTTCTCTTGATAGGAGGTACAAAATTCCTGGAGCTCTGTAACTTGCTTTCACAAGACAGTAGGTGTGGGCTCCTTGTTTGGGCATGATTATTTTGTAGCATTTCCTATGCTGGGTTTGCTATGGAGCCATGGGTGTAGTTACTGTGCAGGTCCAGAGAGTAGTCAGGGGAGGAAAGCCAGAGGTCAGTATCAGGTGGTCTCGGGTTCGCAGTACAATGGAGGAGGCCGGTATTGTTGTTGGAAGGAAAGCCAGAGGTTGGTATCAGGTGGTCTCGGGTTCGCAGTACAATGGAGGAGTGGGTATTGTTGTCAGGAGGAAAGCCAGAGGTCGGTATCAGGTGGTCTCAGGTTCGCAGTACAATGGAGGAGCTGGTATTGTTGTCAGAAGGAAAGCCAGAGGTCGGTATCAGGTGGTCTCAGGTTCGCTTGTTGCAGAGGTGAAGGAGGAGGGGAGCTTTATCACGGCTGAAGAACAATAATCACACAATGGTGCAGTGGCAGGATCAGGCTTTTATAATGAACCTAATTAGGAACAGAGGTGGGCTCAGGACAAAGGCTTGGTTTGCTGGATCTAGGAACAAGGCAGAGAGTAATGCAGGGGACCTATCCAAAGGCTGGATGGCTCAGGAGTGAGAGCTATTGACTGGAGTACAGGAGGTCCCTGGTTTGATTCCTGACCTAGGTGGCCTGGAGGTTTGAGGAAAGTTCTCTCTAGGTTCTGAGATTGCTTGGATGTCGTCCTCCAGGCTGGTCCCCCTCACTGAGATCTTTCTTGGGGGTGATAGTGGTCCAATCACAATTTTTCTAGATTGTGGTGTCAACTTAATACATCAGGAGACAGTTAGAGGTAAAACCATTGGATTTACCCATTCCTGTGTCCTCCATCAATACCCCGCTATTATCACAGAAGTGTTTGAAGTTCTATGTTCCGGATGTGTGTTTAAAGTTAGGATTATTCCATACAGAGAATATCACCCTATATGTCTTGTAATCCCTCCCAACGCAGGTAGTCTTAGGTTTGTTTTGGTTGTGTTTGCATAATCCTGTGGTGAATTCTTGTATGTTTCTAAAGGTGTATCCCATGCAGGTGGATGAATTGCCTGAATATATTGCTGATTTCTCTGATGTCTTTTGCTCAGGGGGGGGGGGGGGGGGGGGTCAGACAAATTACCGCCTCACAAGGAAGGGATTGCACTATTGAACTTATCCCAGACTGTAAGCTGCCAAAAAGCCATGTGCACGACCAAACTGCTCCTGAGAGACAGTCTCTTAAGGTTAATATCCAGGACAGTTTTAGAAAGGGGCACATACGTCACTCAAATTCTCCACTGGCTACTGTTTTGTCTTTTACAAAAAAAAGGATGGGGGTGTGTAGCACTCTCTTGATTTCAGAGTACTAAATAAAATCACTAAGTGTAATCCTTACCCATTGCCACTTATCCTGGACCTGTTTTCTTAGTTGAATGGTGCCAACTGGTTCTTGAAGTTGGATTTACGAGAGGCATATTATTTGATTTGGATTAAGGAGGGGGACGAATGGAAAACTGCCTTTATCATACTCAAAGAGCATTATGAGAACCTGGTGATGCCCTTTGGTCTAACAAATGCCCCTGCAGTTTTCCAGTCCTTTATTAATGAAGTTCTCTACAAATTTATCGGCCACTGTACTGGTATATCTCGATAATATTCTTATCTTTTCACCAGATTTTAATTCACACATTTCTCATGTTCGTCAGGTTCTTCAAGCATTGCGCAATAATAATTTTTTGCTAAATAGGAAAAAATTGGTCTTTTTCCATGCAATAAATCACATTTCTGGGACACATTGTTACCCTGAAAAGTTTTAAGATGAATCTGAAGAAGGTCCATGCTGTGCAGAACTGGATTCTATTAGAGAACGTGAAAGCTCTTCAAAGGTTTCTGGGGTTTGCCAATTACTATCGAAAATTTTTTAGAGGATTTTCAGTGGTGGTTAAACATCTGAATGATATGACAAAGAAAGGTTGGTTCCCTTCTAAATGGTCCCCAAGTGCATTACAATCTTTTCATTCCTTGAAGACATTTCTTATGATGGCTCCAGTTCTAGTGCAACTGGACTCGTACAGACCTTTCATGGTGGAGGTTAACGCCTCAGAGATTTGGGTTGGAGTGGTGCTTTCTCAGGGAACTGGTACATTGAAAATCTTCATCCTTGTGCTTTTTTCATTTAAATTTACTGTTACTGTGAGGGTTATGAACATGAAAACTTATATATGTATACATTTCATCCATCTGTGATATACGTTTCCGGAGGCTTTAGGCCTGAATTGTATACATTAAATGCTTGTACATTTAGGTTAGTACTTAATTACATTAAGTAGAGGTGTAATCTTAAATGTCCATCATGTCTCCAAGATCTTGTTTATCTCGTTACACTGATCAAAAGGTTGTGTGGAATGCTTTGTTCTTGACTGCTGTCTAGGTAGGGCATGTGATTAAAATGTAGATTGTAAGGATACCAGACAGGGAGTCTACATTCCAACAAAAGAAGCCATGTTTTTTTTGAGAAAACGCAATTATTCACCACCTTAGTACTTTGACCTCAGTATAACAGATTGAACTTTGTAACACTAGCCTTTGCACTGATACGCCTACTGATACGCCTACTGATACGCCTACTGATACTCCTTCTATTTTTTGGTATAAGAAATGACAATGTACAGAATAAACACAGATTGCTCTAAGACACGACCGTGATGCCTGTGTCTATTGCTTTCTCACGGTGGCCGCCATAACCACCTCTGATTTGGAGCCCCACAGCATATTAACGTAACATGGATTTATCCCTAACATTAATTGGTGCCCAGAACGTGGGGCTTGATGGAACAAGAGGACCACCTACACCTCGAACCCCCCGGACCCAGATGGGATAAGGAGCCACTCGGAACCACGGATTGACAAAAACTGCGCAGTAAGGTAAGGCTTTATCTTGCCACAATCTATCCGTGCTTCCTGGCTGCTCCTTTCCTGTCCGAGGGGTAAGAAGTGCATGCCTCTTATAAATCTTCAAGCTTTTAAGAATCCATATGGTGGGCTGAATATGCTGTGTGGGTGTTTAACTGTTATTGTCTTTATTTGTTACTTTGCATGGTCAGTGTACAGAATATGAAACCCTCTTGCCGATCTCTGGAAGGCATGGTATAAATTGTACCAGGGAAGCCTAAAATTTTCAGGGGATAAAATCCCTGATGGGAGCCTCTTATAGGTATAAGAGAAGAAGTTGAGACGGGGGGAAATAAGCAGGGTTGGAAAGTACCGACACTTTTAGACAAGTGAGGAAGTACTGACACTTAAAAAGTAGTAACTGACATGCAAATGTTTTTGTCTTTATGTGTGTGTATAAATGGAAGGACCTGTATGAGAGTTAGACTGTGTTATATGGTGCATACTGTCTGGTAACCAGAAACGAAATGAAGCAAAAATGACCAAATGCTGAGCCAGACCACAGGGGGTCGAGCTAGGTGATGTAAGGAGATGGGAGGGAAGAACAATAGGAACAGGTCTTGCTCCACCCTCCACACAGTCCAGCCTAGGTGAGAAGTGTGTCTCCATTTTAAGTGGATGTTGGTGTATATATATGTATATTGTGGTAATGTATAGAGTGAAGGTCACTCTTAGACTCCATGTTAAGTCTCTCACTTGAACAAATGGAGTGACCAAAGGAGGGGCATCTAATTTTATTCCTGAGACTAGTTGTGTGAGATAATAGCCCAGGATTACCACAGTGTATATATGTATATACAGATTCGTGGAATATGTGGAATTCAAAAATATTGAGTTGTGTTAATTTGAATATTATTGAATTAAGATATTGATATGAGATAATTGTGTACTTGAAACACCTGATAAGTACTTTAGTCAAATTAATAACAAAAGTTCTATTTAAAGTGTAATTCATTTTCAATTAACAACAGTATTTTATTTGAAGAGTGTATAAAGAAAATAATAATAAAAATAATAAGCCTCTTGCTATACATAAGCCGCCAGCCATTGGCCATACTGCTGGTAAAGAGGATAAGGTGTGAAAGATAGCTAAAGAAATTGGCAAATGAATATTGGTCCCCATCCCACTTATTGGGGTCCCAATCAACTACAGTATGAACCTTTTATAGTGTCTAACTCTCTTTAAAGCGTAATTTGAACTAAGTCTTGCTCCTTGCAGCAATACATTAATAGCGCTGTGAACAGGATTACACAGAGAGTAATACACTAGTTTGTTTTAAAGGAAAATTTTGATAAACTGATAGTTGAAGAATTTCTTGTGATAACCTGGCATAGTGTGAAAATGTCGCCTTTTAAGAAAATCCGCAATAGTACAAAAATGTCGGTAGCTAAGAACAAAGAAGTGTCCGATGAATTGTTAATTATGCCAGGGTGGAATAAAGCCCCCTATAATATATTGGCCGCTGAGTGGTCGCAGTGTGGTGAATATCAGTATGTGGGTAGAAATGGGCATAAGTTGTATTGTGTTTGTCATTGGGTAGCCTATTCTGAGCGAATTGTGTAAAAACCGCGGTACTAAGAGTTTTTCTTATCTATACATAATTCGCTCATTATTGGAAGTCTGGTGTACAGTAAATACAATCCCAATTTCTACTTCACATATTATCAGTCCGTATAGGAATGAATAAAACCCCCCTTAGTGAGTGTGAATTTGCAGTTTTTGTAAGGTGGGGCAGGTATATTACACTCTAAGTTCATTTTGAATAGTCAGCCCAGGTTATTTGCACAATAGAAGATGCTTACAGGCAGTGGAACCTGTTATACAACTCTGCTATTTGTCTGGAGAAGTTTCTGTGTTCTATAGGCAAAGGGTGGAGTACTGGGCTTTAGACTAGAGGGCCTACTTGTCTTTGCAAAGAAATGTGAATTGAGAATTGCTTATATTTGGCTGCACAGGAAAAAGCCCCTATGTTGTATTATATTAAATATATATAAACTGTTCAATAGCTAAAAATGAAATGAGAAAAGAATTCAAAGCACAGGTATATAATGTTCTCTCATTGTGGGGTCAGTTCCCTCTTCCACCTTCACCCCCTCCTTCATCTCAATTCCAACCGTCTCCTCCCCCACCCTATGCCAAGTCATCCACTCCAAGGTCAAACATTGGACTGGAGGGATGGACCTGCTGGCATTGTGGACAACAGAACCCGGATTGGAGAGAGAGCTGCCCTGCTTGCGGAGCTCCTCGGTGCAAACCGGTTATGCCTATGCTCACTAGATCCTAGGCTAGTGAGTGGAAGCATGAGAAGGAGGACAAGGAGGAGATGCAGGAGTATATGTAAAACAGGGAAGGCAGCGGGAACTATAATCTAAAATTATGTGAAAGACTATTGTGGCACAGATTGGGATAAAATTAAACATAGAGAATTGAGAAGTGGTAAAATATTTTTAATTTGTCTGAAACATTGGGGAAAAAGAAAAAAAAATTGAGAGAATCCTCCTTGTCTCTTTCTAATATCACACAAAGAGAAGGAAGAAAGTGTAAAACAATTCTATGCCCCCCTTCAACAACGTTTGTCAGATCTGGGATATAGGGGCATAGAAGAGATGGGTAAACATGTACTTAGTATGGCCTTTGTAGAAGGTCTATTGAAATCCCTAAGGTCATAGATAATAAGCCAGAGTGGAGACAGTCTGAATCTCCAGCCCTTTTTCAGACAAAAGGGCATTTATGTAAAGCTAAAAAATAAATAAATAAATAAAAAAAAAAAAATAAATGCTTGGACAAGTTCTGGCACCAAGGGTGCGCAGAATTCTCCAAACATGTACAACCAGGCATTCCAGTCTGTCCTGCAGGCTTGGACTCCGCCTGAGGGGACTGTGCTGTTGCAGTATGTTAATGACCTTCCGCTTTGTGCTGAGGATCTGAAACATGTCAATCTGCATCCATTTCTCTTCTAAAAAATTTTTTTTTAGCAGAAAATGGCTGCAAGGCTTAAAAAGGAAAAATTACAGCTTTGTAAACAAAAGGTTGTTGTCTAGCTCAAGAAGGCAGACATCTCACAGAACGACGCAGGGCTGCAGTTCAAGCCATTTCTGTATCTTCTTCTGCTGCCAAAGCTTCGCACCTTTTTGGGACTTGTCTCATACTGCCGTCCCTGGCCTTTCATGCGACAGCAGTATTGACGCAAAAACATGGAGGACGTCCACGGTCACTTGGGTATTACTCCATGAGATTGGATTCGGTAGCCCGAGGAGCCCCCTCCTGTGTCTGTGCGGTGGCAGCAGTACAAGTAATGGTTGACAAGTCTTCTGAGTTGGTCCTGAACTACCCCCCCTAGTGGTTCTCACCCCTCATGACATCCAGAGTATACTCACTCAAGTACAACCTAAACATCTGTCTCTAGCTCATCAGATAAGCTTGCAATGTGCTTTGCTCATGCCCCCCCTTAATATTTCTTTTCAATGGTGAACCCGGCTACTCTTCTTCCAATCGAGTATCCTGGTTCAAATGGGGGAGGGGGAGACATAGGTGATCTAATGGGGGAGGGGGAGGCATAGCTGATCTAGGTATTACAGATCAGCTATTTTTAAAAAATTTTTGCAAATAAGAACGTGATCTATTTGGAATAGAATATCAGCATGATTGTCTAGCATTGATGCAACAAGAAAGTTTAAGTTTTAAAGAGTTACTGAAACCCCTTGTTAATACATATTTTGAGTTGTTTTTTTTTTATATAGATGGTACCAGGGTGATTGACAACTCCACACCAGATATGCAGTGTTCACACAACAAGATCTCTAAAAGCAGAATGCCTCCGCATGTCTCAGCACAAGAAGCGGAACTGAAGGCCCTCACTGAGGCGTGTAGAGTGACAGAAGGTAACCATTTACACTGACTCCTGGTATGTATTCGGCATAGATCATGGTTACGGCCCAATATGGAAGGCCAGACATTTTTAAACTTCTGTAGGACAACCCATTGAGAATAGTGTAGCAGTGCAGAACCTTATGAAAGCCCTACTCCTACCAGACAAAGTAGCAATCCTAAAGGTGAAAGCTCATACTAAAGCCAACACTGCAGAAGCAAAAGGCAACGCCCTCACAGACTTCACAGCAAAAGCAGTGGTCCTTAAGCCGTGGAAGAAAGAAGAAAAGAAGATACTGACCGCATAAGTCAGAGACTATGATTTGGACTTTGATAAAAATTTGAACATTGACAGTCACAAGCCAGCAAAGAAGAAAAAGATAAATGGACTAATATGGGAGCAGTAGAACAGGGTGGCGTATGGCAAACAGTCAGTAACTTGCCTACCACGATCCCTGTACCCCATGATGGCCCAGCTGATCCATAGAAAAACTCACCTATCGAAGGCAGCTATGCTACTGACGCTTGAGAGAGAAAGGGTGGCCCCTGGGTTCTCTATAGCTGCTACATCATTTGTCCAATTTTGCATGAGCTATGCCGTAAGCAACAGGGTAGAAGTAAATTGACCACAAAGGCACTTGCCAGGACCACTCTACCCATTTCAGGGATTGCAAATTGACGACATTCAGCTCCCACGTGTTGGGAAGTATGAATATGTGCTTGTTGTTGTTGATGTTTTTCAGGTTGGAGGCGTACCCTGTTACAAAAGTAAATGAGCAGGTAACCGAAAAGAAGCTCATGAATAAGGTAATCTGCAGATACGGGGTACCAGAGGTAATTGAGTCAGATAGAGGTACACATTTCACAGGTGAAATAATGCAACACTTCATGTCTGCCCTGGGTAACTCCCAGGCATTTGACACCCCTTATCATCCACAAAGAGCCAGAAAACCATTGTGCATTATAATATTTCTCTTCAGGCAATGAAACCCTGCACCAGAGGAAAACGAAAATGGTATGATACCCTATTAGGGGGAATTGGTACAGGTGTAGGGGTTCTGAACTCTATAGATTTAGAGGTGATGAAGAATAAAATGGCTGGGGTAGGACAGGATGTTTCTAGATTGATAAATGTTCAGGCACAATGCATGCCTTCCTTGTTCCTCCCCCGATGTCTTGCATTAGGATATGATAAGGATGTATTAACGCTTTTTAATCTGGTTTTGCAGTTTAAAAGGATTTGTTTGTAAATATGAGTAAATTCATGAACTATACACAATGTAGCCTGCAATATGTATATATGATTCACGAGAGGGACAAAGCGGTCAGATGTGATGACAAATAATGAAAAATTGTGGAGAAATATTCTCAATAATGTAATTCCAGTAGCATCTTGGATACAGCCCGGGGCTGATGGTGTAGAATGCTCTGATGAGTATAGCACTGGGGAAATGATTTTATGATGTAAAGGACACAAGCCTGATGTGTAAGTCTGTAGTACTACCTGTGGTGTTTGGACCGCCTCTATATGCTTTACAATATTGGTTGCCCAAGTTCACAGGTATGATGATTTATAGTGAAAATAAAACCCATGGTATAGAGAACTGTGAAGAAACACTGGATGGCCTAGCATGCGGACGGAGTACAGCCGCATATGAGCCATGTTTCCAGCAGCCTTCAGTCAGCATATGTGATTGGACGGTGTTACCTGCTTCATCTATATGCTGATAGAAGTTGGCCCCCAATATACATGCTTTGTTACCAACCAAACTAAAACCACCAGTATGTATAATCTCACCACTCCATTGTCTGGATGTATACAGAACATGTCCGTGATACATTGATTTACAGAAACTTACACCTTTTTGCCAGATGCTGAAGCAACATTAAGGTACTACTGGCACCCAGATGCTATACCTATGACAACTCTGACTGTATCCTTGGGTAGAATTGTAAGACTAATGAAAGACACTGAACACCTTCAAAAGAATTTGGATGTTACTAACCTCTCCCTTATGGAATTAGAAAAACATGTATGGGTAGGAGATAAGTTGGTCAGCATAGGTACTAAGATCCAGGTAGACACAGAGTATAACTGGTATGATATTTTTACTGGATGGTCACCTACAGCAGGAAAGATGATGGATTTTATGTTTCACCCATTACTAATACTGTTTCTTTTGTTCATTCTTTTGAGTGTTTGCAATTTATGGACATTCTGTGGGATACGGAGACAAGCAAATTATCTAGAATCGCTCCCTCTACGATATCGTTAAAACAGTCATACGTAAAAGAGCAACAGCAGTGGGGATCCGGCGAAGAGGATAGAAAGACCGGCAAGGGTGGCTTAGCACCCTTGATAGTACCACTACAAAGGCTCTTTTCAAGATGGACTGTTTCAAAATGGGGGACTGTGAGGGTTATGAACATGAAAACTTATATATGTATACATTTCATCCATCTGTGATATATGTTTCCGGAGGCTTTAGGCCTGAATTGTATACATTAAATGCTTGTACATTTAGGTTAGTACTTAATTACATTAAGTAGAGGTGTAATCTTAAATGTCCATCATGTCTCCAAGATCTTGTTTATCTCGTTACACTGATCAAAAGGTTGTGTGGAATGCTTTGTTCTTGACTGCTGTCTAGGTAGGGCATGTGATTAAAATGTAGATTGTAAGGATACCAGACAGGGAGTCTACATTCCAACAAAAGAAGCCATGTTTTTTTTGAGAAAACGCAATTATTCACCACCTTAGTACTTTGACCTCAGTATAACAGATTGAACTTTGTAACACTAGCCTTTGCACTGATACGCCTACTGATACGCCTACTGATACTCCTTCTATTTTTTGGTATAAGAAATGACAATGTACAGAATAAACACAGATTGCTCTAAGACACGACCGTGATGCCTGTGTCTATTGCTTTCTCACGGTGGCCGCCATAACCACCTCTGATTTGGAGCCCCACAGCATATTAACGTAACATGGATTTATCCCTAACAGTTACTGAGCAAAATTATGTTATTGGTGACAGAAGTCGGGGTTTTTGCCTTTAGCTGTTTTTGTACTAAACAATAGATTGTTGGAATTAATAGGGACATCACCCTTCTTTTATAATTTTTGGTTCCAGCCATGTTTTGTTCCCCTTTCTAAATATGTTTTGGAGGTGCCAGAGGAGAATGATTTCTCCTTTAACATCAAAGTGGTGTGGGAGATAATAATAATAATAATAATAATAATAATAATCTTTATTTGTATAGTGCCAACATATTCCGCAGCGCTTACATAGATAGGGGGAATACAGAAAGACAAAAGTACAAAAAATTACAGAACCACGGTTACAATCGTAATCAGTTGATGGAAACAATAGGGGTGAGGGTCCTGCTCCAACGAGCTTACATACTACAAGTAATGAGGTGATACAGAAGGTAAAATGGCTGAAGATGTGCACAGTATGGCGAGGTGGAGAGTGAGGGAAGCTATATACAGACAATGGTCAGACATTTCGCTATGCGACGGCAGGATCAGTATGACTACAGGAGCAGTTTATGATGGCTAGCAGGGATTGCAGTCAGTAGGTCAGGGAGCATGTTATCAGGCAGCGTATAGAGGAGTTTGTTTAGAGAATGCGGTATGCCTCCCTGAAGAGGTGCGTTTTTAGAGCACGCCTGAAGTTTTTCGAGTCCTGGATTGCCCGGGTATCCTTTGGTAGTGCATTCCAGAGGACTGGTGCTGCTCTGGAGAAGTCTTGGAGGCGGGAGTGAGAAGTTCGAATTAGAGGGGTGTGCACTGCAGTCTAGTTTCGTTTGCCGAGCGGAGAGCCCGGGCTGGGTGATGGATGGAGATAAGGAAGGCAGTATAGGGCACTGCGCTGTGGAGGGCTTTGTGGATTAAGGTAGCGAGTTTAAATTGAATTCTGTATTAAACGGGCAGCCAGTGCAGTGACCGGTACAGGGCAGAGACGTCTGAGTAGCGGCTGGACAGGAATATGAGCCTGGCTGCCGCATTCAGGATGGATTGGAGAGGGTAGAGTCTGGTGCAGGGGAGGCCGATCAGCAACGAGTTGCAATAATTGAGCCGTGAGTGGATGAGGGCAACAATAAGCGTTTTCCACGTGTCTATCATGAGAAAAGAGCGGATTCTTGCGATGTTCTTGAGGTGCAGCTGACAGGTTCAGGCCACAGATTGGATGTAGGGGGTAAATGAGAGATCAGAGTCGAATATGACCCCCAGGCAGCGGGCATGCTGTTTAGGAGTTATCTGGGCGACAGACACTGAGATGGAGATGTCAGGATGAGGTCAGTTAGTGGAAGGAGGAAACACCAGTAAGTCAGTTGTAGAGAGGTTTATTTTTAGGTAGAGAGAGGGCATAGTGTTATAGACAGTGGACAGACAGTTGGTGATGTTTTGGAGGAAAGGTGCAGAGATGTCACGGGAAAAGGTGTATAGCTGGGTGTCATCAGCATAGAAGTGGTATTGGAGGTCAAAACTCCTGATGGTTTGTCCAACAGGGTTGGGTAGATAGAGAAAAGGAGGGGGCCGAGGACCAAGCCTTGGGGGACCCCAACAGCAAGGGGAAGAGAAGGAGAGGTAGAGCCAGCAAAGGAGACACTGAAAGAGCAGTCAGATAGGTAGGAGGAGAACCAGGAGAGAGCAGTGTCCTTTAGGCCGATGGAGCGAAGCATACTGAGGAGGAGTTTGTGGTCGACAATGTCAAATGCTGCGGAGAGGTCGAGGAGGATCAGTATGGAGTAATCACCCCTCAATTTGGCTGTCAGTAGGTCGTTTGATACCCTTGTAAGGGCAGTTTCTGTGTTGGGGTCGGAAGCCAGACTGTAGGGTGTCGAGGAGAGAGTTCTCTGATAGATAGCTTACAAGGCGGGAGTAAACCAGCCGTTCTGGTAGTTTGGAGATGAAGGGGAGGTTTGAGATGGGTCGGTAATTGGCAACGTCAGTCGCGTCAAGAGTCGGCTTCTTTAGCAGTGGGGATATGATGGCGTGCTTGAAAGAAGAGGGAAAGATGCCAGAGGTCAGAGAGAGGTTGAATATAGTGGTGAGATGGGGGATGAGCACTGGGGAGAGGGATCGCAGGAGGTGTGAGGGGAGAGGGTCGTTAGCGCAGGTGGTGGGGCGAGCAGAGAAGAGCAATTTGGAGACTTTTTCCTCTGTTGTTGGTCTGAGTACAGACAGTGAGCAGGAGCTAGATGCAGTGCTGACAAGACTAGGGTCAGGGCTAGTCTGGGATTGGGAAATTATTTCTTGACAGATGTCATCAATTTTCTTTTTGAAGTAGGCAGCCAGCTCTTCAGCAGTGAGATCTGTCACAGGGGGCTGCGGTTTAGGGCTGAGAAGGGAGTGAAAAGTATCAAAGAGCTGTTTAGGGTTGTGCGATAATGAGGAGACAAGAGAGGTGAAGTAGACTTGTTTGGCGTGATGGAGGGTGAAGTTGTAGGTTCTGAGCATGAATTTGTAGTGGAGAAAGTCTGCGGATGTTTGCGACTTCCTCCACAACCGTTCAGCACTTCTAGAGCACCGCCGGATGAAGCGCGTTTGATGCGTGAGCCAGGGTTGGCGCGTTCTACATCGGATGGCTTGGATCCTGGGGGGAGCCGCTTCATCCAGGGCATGTTTGATAGCGGTGTTGTGGCAATCGGCAGCCAGGTTGGGGCAGGAGAGAGATAGGGGACATAGAGGACTGTAGGGACTCAGCAAAGTCTTGGGTGTGAATGGCCACAAAGTTCCTGTAGGTACGGTAGGTAGGTGGGTGTGGAGAGATGTTAGGGAGTGTGACAGAGAAAGAGAGGAGGTTATGATCCGAGAGTGGGAGAGGGCAGTTAGTGAAGTTGGAAGCAGAGCCGGAGGAAGACCAGATCCAGAGTATTGCCATCCCTGTGAGTGGGAGAGGCTGTGAGTTGAGAGAGACCAAGGGAGGAGGTGAGCGAAAGAAGGTGAGAGGCAGATGGGGAGTTGGGGTCATTAGTGGGGATGTTAAAATCGCCTAAGTTGAGGGTTGGGATTTAACAGGATAGGAAGTGGGGGACCCAGGCGGCAAAGTGGTCCAAAAACAGGCAAGGAGCACCTGGGAGGCAGTAGATAACTGCTACTTGCATGGACAGCGGGCGGAAAAGCTGTAACGTATGTACCTCAAATGATGGAAAAGTGAGTGAGGGTACAGGGGGGTTGACCTGGTAGGTACAATTTGGGTAGAGAAGAGCACCTACTCCTCCACCACGCCTGTCATCTGGTCTAGGGATATGGGAGAACTGCAGGCCATTGTAAGACAGTGCAGCAGGGGAAGCCGTGTCAGACTGCTGTATCCACGTTTCTGTGAGAGCGAGCAGATTAAAAGAATGAGCAGTAAAACAGTCGTGGATGGTGGGGAGTTTATTACATGCTGACTGGCAATTCCAGAGGGCACATTGAAAGGAGTCAGGGGAGGGTACGCATGGGCTAGCAGTTGGGCTTGAGGGGTGTCTTAGTGAGTCAGGTAGGGGGTAATAGTTAGGAGCAGTGGAGGGTGGGCCAGGATTGGGAGAGATATCCCCAGCTGCTAGTAGCAGCAAGATAGCAAGCGTGAGCAGATGGTTAGGAGATTTATGGGGGAGGCAGTTTTGTTTGTTAGTGGTATTAGGGGGTGTGAGGCTTAGTAAGAAAGTATAGAGTGCATGCGAGCTATGCATAGGGGAGGACAGGAGAGAGGGGCTAATGTGAATAGTGCCACCCAGAGGTGGGCACTTGAAAGAAGTTCTGAGACCGAGAGCAAGGATTAGAAGAGAGGTGACAGCATTAGCGATAGCTTTGAAGTGCAAAGCATTTAAGCAGAGTTTGTGGCCTACCCTGTCTCTTGTCCTGTTGAACTGCCATGTTAAACTGTATAGAAGTCACACTTGATCACGGGCACACTTCATCACAGGGACCACATGCGTACACTGTCACATGCGTGTCAGTGAAGGGATACTACTTTTAAAACCAAGCAACAGCCAACACCTGGGAGGGACTAGTTCAATTTAGATTTGTTAAGCAACTGGCTAGTGACCCACCCAGAGGTTTTATGGCTCACTTAGATATATAACACCTCCACACTAAAAAGCTGGACATAGAAGTGGGGGATGATACTATATGGGGGGGGGGGGGAGGGGATAGATGCACAAATATGGCCAGTAGTCAAGCTAGGCAAGAAACACATACCATAAGCATAATAGTGAAAAGATGCAAGAAAATAGCAATGGTGCAGGTTAAGCAGAGATGAAAGCAGCTTATACCATAAGCATAATAGTGAAAATTGATGAATAGATCATTCAGAAGTATTTCAGAGGACAGTTCAGAATTTCAAGTGCGTGGTGGATAATAGTCGATATGAGGGGACTAATTTATTGGTGGGAAATGGGGTTTGGTTATTGACTAAGAACATAAAACTCAAACAATAGTCTTTCAAGTTAGGTCCACTGTCTATTGGTCTTTTTAAAATCATTGAAAAAATTAATCCTGTATCGTTTCATTTAGAGATTCACAGCTCTATGAGAATAACTAATGTTTTTTTCATAAATCTCTTTAGAAAAAGTTAATTGAATCAGGAAATGGTCCATTCCTTCCTGCCCCAATTCTGATTGATGGAGATATTCAATTTGACATAAGTCACATAATGGACTCCCGTCAGGTCAGGAAATCTCTACAGTACTTAATGCATTGGCGTAGTTATGGTCCTGAGTTGAGGACATGGGTCCCGGCTGCAGATGTCTACATGGATCATCTTGGAAAATATTTTCATAGACTTAATCTAAATCGACCTGGTCCTAAGGGTCCTGGGCATAGGCGTAGCATCAGGGGGTGCTGGGGTCGCCATGGCGACCCGGCCCGTGAGCTCAGGGGGCCCCGGGGCCGCCCTCCGCCATACCCCCATGCACATTCAGTGCATTAATGGCTGACCGTTCTTTCCCCCGCATGATGCAGCAGTCAGAACAGCCAGCCTGAGAGAAAAAGCAGGGAGGTACTCACATGGGACGGCAGGGGAGGAGGTCACATGGGACGGCAGGGCTCAAAGATCATGTGCTGCCGCCTGCTTCCTGCTGAACGGGAAGCTTCTGAGTTTACCTCTCCTGTTGCTGC